>NC_091213.1:2879990-3039990 GCF_040958095.1 Procambarus clarkii
TACACTGACACACTCGTGTCAATAACCACAATACACTGACACACTCGTGTCAATAACCACAATACACTGACACACTCGTGTCAATAACCACAATACACTGACACACTCGTGTCAATAACCACAATACACTGACACACTCGTGTCAATAACCACAATACACTGACACGTGTGTCAATAACCACAATACACTGACACGTGTGTCAATAACCACAATACACTAACACACTCGTGTCAATAACCACAATACACTGACACACTCGTGTCAATAACCACAATACACTGACACACTCGTGTCAATAACCACAATACACTGACACACTCGTGTCAATAACCACAATACACTGACACACTCGTGTCAATAACCACAATACACTGACACACTCGTGTCAATAACCACAATACACTGACACACTCGTGTCAATAACCACAATACACTGACACACTCGTGTCAACAATGTCATATAACCTTGTTATTACAGCATGTCTCCTGGAAGTACAGACATAACAACATGGAAATGGGTTAACATAGTAATGGTAAAGTATTGTAAACCACATTAATAACAAATAAACACACAATGACACTAAGTCGCTAAATGTGGGTAACTGAAGTGTAAGATGACACACACACACTTAAAGTCCAGCTACAGTAGTCAAACAGAATAACTGTAGGGGATCTTTACCTATCGTGCTTCCTCGGGGAATCGAACTCGGTCCCGCAGGGGGAGCTAGAAAGAACGATCACCGGACGGCTGAATAATTCAACACAAGGAATTTGCACGTACGAAAGATACAGAGAAATAATATTTGAGTACACACGTTAATTTATAACCGGTATGACACACTTGATTGCAAGTGTGTCATTGTTGAATTACTCCATAAAGTTGTGGATGGAGGTGGCTTCTACAACATCTTCGTTATGAACATTTACACTTGTTCACTACCAGTAAAGGGTGCGGGTGGGTGTTGCGGTGACGCGGGCCCCGGGCAGTGAGGCCACAGAACTCAAGCCGGTATACACTCTCATTTAAACCCGTGTAAGTCAAACCACGTATGATACAGTGAACACCACCTGTGAGTGGACACACCGCCATAGTGACAGTATTGGGCAGCGCCACTCATCCTGTGAGTGGACACACCGCCATAGTGACAGTATTGGGCAGCGCCACTCATCCTGTGAGTGGACACACCGCCATAGTGACAGTATTGGGCAGCGCCACTCATCCTGTGAGTGGACACACCGCCATAGTGACAGTATTGGGCAGCGTCACTCATCCTGTGAGTGGACACACCGCCATAGTGACAGTATTGGGCAGCGCCACTCATCCTGTGAGTGGACACACCGCCATAGTGACAGTATTGGGCAGCGCCACTCATCCTGTGAGTGGACACACCGCCATAGTGACAGTATTGGGCAGCGCCACTCATCCTGTGAGTGGACACACCGCCATAGTGACAGTATTGGGCAGCGTCACTCATCCTGTGAGTGGACACACCGCCATAGTGACAGTATTGGGCAGCGTCACTCATCCTGTGAGTGGACACACCGCCATAGTGACAGTATTGGGCAGCGCCACTCATCCTGTGAGTGGACACACCGCCATAGAGACAGTATTGGGCAGCGCCACTCATCCTGTGACTGAACACACCGCCATAGTGACAGTATTGGGCAGCGCCACTCATCCTGTGAGTGGACACACCGCCATAGTGACAGTATTGGGCAGCGCCACTCATCCTGCGAGTGGACACACCGCCATAGTGACAGTATTGGGCAGCGTCACTCATCCTGTGAGTGGACACACCGCCATAGTGACAGTATTGGGCAGCGTCACTCATCCTGTGAGTGGACACACCGCCAAAGTGACAGTATTGGGCAGCGTCACTCATCCTGTGAGTGGACACACCGCCATAGTGACAGTATTGGGCAGCGCCACTCATCCTGTGACTGAACACACCGCCATAGTGACAGTATTGGGCAGCGCCACTCATCCTGTGAGTGGACACACCGCCATAGTGACAGTATTGGGCAGCGCCACTCATCCTGCGAGTGGACACACCGCCATAGTGACAGTATTGGGCAGCGTCACTCATCCTGTGAGTGGACACACCGCCATAGTGACAGTATTGGGCAGCGTCACTCATCCTGTGAGTGGACACACCGCCATAGTGACAGTATTGGGCAGCGTCACTCATCCTGTGAGTGGACACACCGCCATAGTGACAGTATTGGGCAGCGCCACTCATCCTGTGACTGAACACACCACCATAGTGACAGTATTAGGCAGCGCCACTCATCCTGAGAGTGGGCACACCACCATAGTGACAGTATTGGGCAGCGCCACTCATCCTGTGACTGAACACACCACCATAGTGACAGTATTGGGCAGCGTCACTCATCCTGTGAGTGGACACACCGCCATAGTGACAGTATTGGGCAGCGCCACTCATCCTGTGACTGAACACACCACCATAGTGACAGTATTGGGCAGCGCCACTCATCCTGTGAGTGGACACACCGCCATAGTGACAGTATTGGGCAGCGTCACTCATCCTGTGAGTGGACACACCGCCATAGTGACAGTATTGGGCAGCGTCACTCATCCTGTGAGTGGACACACCGCCATAGTGACAGTATTGGGCAGCGTCACTCATCCTGTGAGTGGACACACCGCCATAGTGACAGTATTGGGCAGCGTCACTCATCCTGTGAGTGGAAACACCGCCATAGTGACAGTATTGGGCAGCGCCACTCATCCTGTGACTGAACACACCACCATAGTGACAGTATTAGGCAGCGCCACTCATCCTGTGAGTGGACACACCGCCATAGTGACAGTATTGGGCAGCGTCACTCATCCTGTGAGTGGAAACACCGCCATAGTGACAGTATTGGGCAGCGCCACTCATCCTGTGACTGAACACACCACCATAGTGACAGTATTGGGCAGCGCCACTCATCCTGTGAGTGGACACACCGCCATAGTGACAGTATTGGGCAGCGCCACTCATCCTGTGACTGAACACACCACCATAGTGACAGTATTGGGCAGCGTCATTCATCCTGTGAGTGGACACACCGCCATAGTGACAGTATTGGGCAGCGCCACTCATCCTGTGACTGAACACACCACCATAGTGACAGTATTGGGCAGCGTCACTCATCCTGTGAGTGGACACACCGCCATAGTGACAGTATTGGGCAGCGCCACTCATCTTGTGACTGAACACACCGCCATAGTGACAGTATTGGGCAGCGTCACTCATCCTGTGAGTGGACACACCGCCATAGTGACAGTATTGGGCAGCGCCACTCATCTTGTGACTGAACACACCACCATAGTGACAGTATTGGGCAGCGCCACTCATCCTGTGAGTGGACACACCGCCATAGTGACAGTATTGGGCAGCGTCACTCATCCTGTGAGTGGACACACCGCCATAGTGACAGTATTGGGCAGCGCCACTCATCTTGTGACTGAACACACCGCCATAGTGACAGTATTGGGCAGCGCCACTCATCTTGTGACTGAACACACCGCCATAGTGACAGTATTGGGCAGCGCCACTCATCTTGTGACTGAACACACCGCCATAGTGACAGTATTGGGCAGCGCCACTCATCTTGTGACTGAACACACCGCCATAGTGACAGTATTGGGCAGCGCCACTCATCTTGTGACTGAACACACCGCCATAGTGACAGTATTGGGCAGCGTCACTCATCCTGTGAGTGGACACACCGCCATAGTGACAGTATTGGGCAGCGCCACTCATCTTGTGACTGAACACACCGCCATAGTGACAGTATTGGGCAGCGCCACTCATCCTGTGAGTGGACACACCGCCATAGTGACAGTATTGGGCAGCGCCACTCATCTTGTGAGTGGACACACCGCCATAGTGACAGTATTGGGCAGCGCCACTCATCCTGTGAGTGGACACACCGCCATAGCTACAGTGCTGTCAGGGGGATGTCTCCGGTACTCTCTACTCTTGCTCGTAACATTCGCATTGAGCATCTCTATGTAGTCGTTCTCATACCATTTTATTTTCTTCCTCTGAGAGTCTGAGGGTTACTGAGGCTAGTCGATGTTGGTGACCGCGTGACTCGCCCCGTGTATATCTCGCCTCTTACGACGCCCTTACGCGTGTCCGCCCCGCCTACAGCGCGCGATTTATGATCGCGGTCTCGCGATAGATGAAGGATCACCATGACTGCTACAAGATGGTAAACATGAAGGGCAGCCGTTCACATCTTCTGCAAGCTAAGTGTGTGTGTATAAGTATGTGTACTCATCTAGTTGTGCTTGCGGTGGTTGAGCTCTGGCTCTTTGGTCCCGCCTCTCAACTGTCAATCAACTGGTGTACAGGTTCCTGAGCCTACTGGGCTCTATTATATCTACGTTTGTAACTGTGTATGGAGTCAGCCTCCACCACATCACTGCCTAATGCATTCCACCTGTTAACTACTGACACTGAAAAAGTTCTTTCTAACGTCCCTGTCGAATCACTTGGGTTGGATGGTAGAGCGACGATCTCGCTTCATGCGTGATGGTGTTCAATCCCCGACCGTCCAAGTGATTGGGTACCATTCCTTCCCTCCGTCCCATCCCAAATCATTATCCTGATCAGTGATCCTAATCATCCCAGTGCTATATAGTCGTCATGGCTTGGCGCTTTCCCGACATTTCCCTTCCCTTCTGACGTCTCTGTGGCTCATGTGGGTACTCAGTCTCCACCTGTGTCCCCTTGTTCGTGTACCACCCGTGTCTGGGGTGTATGTCACCTGCATTACTCTAAGAAATGACAATCTGAGTTACATTGGTGGTTTGCCTTTGCATCCATCGGTGCTCGGCCAGATTTTTATTATGTTTTATTGACTGTTGACCAGACCACACACTAGAAGTTGAAGGGACGACGACGTTTCGGTCCGTCCTGGACCATTCTCAAGTCAATTGTCTTAGCACAATCGACTTGAGAATGGTCCAGGACGGACCGAAACGTCGTCGTCCCTTCAACTTCTAGTGTGTGGTCTGGTCAACATACTTCAGCCACGTTATTGTGACTCATCGTATGCATATGTTTTATTTATTTTATTTATACATACAAGAGTTCTTACATTCTTGTACAGCCACTAGGAGCCGGTCGGCCGAGCGGACAGCACGCTGGGCTTGTGGTCCTGGGTTCGATCCCAGGCGCCGGCGAGAAACAATGGGCTGAGTTTCTTTCACCCTATGCCCCTGTTACCTAGCAGTAAATAGGTACCTGGGTGTTAGTCAGCTGTCACGGGCTGCTTCCTCGAGGTGGAGGCCTGGTCGAGGACCGGGCCGCGGGGTCATTAAAGCTCCGAAATCATCTCAAGATAAGAACGCGTAGCGTTTCGGGCAGGTCCTTATAATCCTAATTTTCCCTGGAATACGACCCGTCAAATCGTTTAACAACCAGGTACCCATTCACTGTTGGGTGAACAGAGGCAACAGTTAAGGACTGTCACCCAGTCAATCCTCCCTGGCCAGGATACGAACCCAGGACAAAGCGCTCGCGATGCTCGGAGTCGAGTGTTTTACCTCTTCGCCACAGGTACATTTGCTCGCCTCACTGAGCACCAGTAAGATGTGGAGCTGTGAGTTGAAAGGAGCACTAATAGTGAACAAGTGTGTATCTGTGATTTATGCGAGGCTGGAATGTTGTTGTTGTTAAAGATTCGCTACCTGGAACAGAGTTCCAAGTAGCACGGGCTATGGTGAGCCCGTAGTGCCTTGAGGCTGGAATAATGCGAGAGTCAATATTGTCGCTAATTGTGCATTAATGATCCCCTCAAGGAACTAGCATTTTTTCTCCTTTTTATAGCTGCGAGTGACAGCGTGACAGCGTTTGTCTGACACTCTGAGCACATCAGTGTTAAATCCTGGGTTTAAGTTCCCAAATATCCAAAAATACGGAATACATGAAAACTAGTTCGATTTCAATCAAACTTTTTTGACTAGTTGTATATGAAAAGGGTTTTATGTGGTCTAAGTCTCAGCATCGTAGCGTAAATAGGAAGGGAGAAATAAAATATTTAATTATGTGTCAAAATTTTTCCAAAATGTTCAAAAATTAACATCAAACGCAAGTGTCAACTGACATTATGTCTATGATTCTCAGTTATCACAATAGTATATAATAAAAAAAATAATAAAAAATAATAAAATAATAAAAATAATAATAAATAATTTTTTTATGAAAAAAAATTTGTTTAGATTTTTTTTGTTTTTTGTTTTTTTATTTGTTTATCGGACGATTTGCATGAAGCTTGTACACCTGACTGCACGTAAGCCTATCTGTAATGGTGCCAATTTGGGAGGAAATTGGTTGATGTCAACCTCAGCCACAGGTGGCAGTACCTTTATTTGTTACTGAGTTATTTTCAAGTAACATAAACGTAAGTTGTAAATTGAATTAACAATAAAAGTACATGAAACTTACACCTTATATGTAGAGTTTGTCTCAAAATAAAAGTACATGAAACTTACACCTTATATGTAGAGTTTGTCTCAAAATAAAAGTACATGAAACTTACACCTTATATGTAGAGTTTGTCTCAAAATAAAAATACATGAAACTTACACCTTATATGTAGAGTTTGTCTCAAAATAAAAGTACATGAAACTTACACCTTATATGTAGAGTTTGTCTCAAAATAAAAGTACATGAAACTTACACCTTATATGTAGAGTTTGTCTCAAAATAAAAGTACATGAAACTTACACCTTATATGTAGAGTTTGTCTCAAAATAAAAGTACATGAAACTTACACCTTATATGTAGAGTTTGTCTCAAAATAAAAGTACATGAAACTTACACCTTATATGTAGAGTTTGTCTCAAAATAAAAGTACATGAAACTTACACCTTATATGTAGAGTTTGTCTCAAAAATCTGCTGCAGTACTGTTTTCCTAAGTCCATTTATTGATTTTATAAACATTTATAAAATCATTTTGTTGCATAATTGTTATGTAAACTTTGACAATTTGTATTATTGCACTAAATACATTTGGGATAGAAAGCTGGCAGCAAAACCTTTATTATATGGTAATGCCAGAGCTGAGTGTCATAGAAATGATTTCGGTTGCCACTTGTGTTTGTTCTGCCTCGTTGAAAAATATTGAAAAATCTTATAAAATATGTTGTTGTTAAAGATTTAGCTACTCAGGACGAAGTGTCCATGCAGCACGGGCTATGGTGAGCCCGTAATTCTAAAATATATATATTTTTTTCTCCCTTTCTATGTAGGCTGCGATGCTGAAACTTGAACCAGTTGCAGCCCTTTTTATATATAAAACGTCAATAAATATTGATTGCATTTGAACAACTTTTAATATTCAAACCCATGGCCCCTTAAAGCATCTAAGCTCCCTGCGTGTTAGACGTAAGATATGTAAATAAACGTTGATGATCTTACAATACTCATTACGTGAAGCCTTTGTTTAATATAACCAGGTTAATTAATGAGGTGCCCTCGTCGAGGAGATATAAGCCACAGTTCCGGCTATTATTAAGCTCCTACTCCAAACAAAAATCAATGTAGACAAGGCAACGGGAGAACCTGTAGAGCTGCTCCAGCACAGCAAGTCTCCCACCACCACGGTGGTTCTGGAGGTGGTGGTCAGGGCTGGTTGATACCTGGTTGATACCTGGTTGATAGCTGGTTGATGGGGTTCTGGGAGTTCTTCTACTCCCCAAGCCCGGCCTTGTGAGAGTTTGGTCCACCAGGCTATCCAAAGGATACCTGATGAATCAGGCTGTGACTCATACGTCAGGCTGCGAGCAGCCGCGTTCAACAGCCTGGTTGATCAGTCCAGCAACCAGGAGACCTGGTCGACGACCGGGCCGCGGGGACGCTAAGCCCCGGAAGCATCTCAAGGTAAGGCTGTTGCTTGGAGCGGCCCGCAGGCCCACATACCCACCACAGCCCGGATGGTCCGGAACTTCTCTTAGAAAACAGTCCAGTTTTCTTTTGAAGATGTCCACGGTTGTTCCGGCAATATTTCTTATAGTCGCTGGGAGGACGTTGAACAACCGCGGACCTCTGATGTTTATACAGTGTTCTCTGATTGTGCCTATGACACCTCTGCTCTTCACTGGTTCTATTCTGCATTTTCTTCCATATCGTCCACTCCAGTATGTTGTTATTTTACTGTGTAGATTTGGGACCTGACTGACGGCATGGAACGCCGCGTGGATGGACCCTTGCTCGATCCCGTGAACCCTGATCCTGGACGCATTGCTCTCGTTTGCTTACGTCCAAACATTCTTGAAGCCGTCGGACACTGCCAAGTGTGACGATTCTGGCACCACCACCACACACCAGCCTGGCAAGAGGGACCTACACCCACCACCACACACCAGCCTGGCAAGAGGGACCTACACCCACCACCACACACAAGCCTGGCAAGAGGGACCTACACCCTCCACCTCACACCAGCCTGGCAAGAGGGACCTACACCCACCACCACACACAAGCCTGGCAAGAGGGACCTACACCCACCACCACACACCAGCCTGGCAAGAGGGACCTACACCCACCACCACACACCAGCCTGGCAAGAGGGACCTACACCCACCACCACACACCTGCCTGGCAAGAGGGACCTACACCCACCACCACACACCAGCCTGGCAAGAGGGACCTACACCCACCACCACACACCAGCCTGGCAAGAGGGACCTACACCCACCACCACACACCAGCCTGGCAAGAGGGACCTACACCCACCACCTCACCATCTGTCTCTACACCGGCAGCCTAGAGAACCACCGATAAGGTTCTACCTCGTTGTTTTTAACTCCATAACATAACAATACAGGTAACTGCAGAAGGCCTATTGACCCCATACGAGGCAGCTCCTATTTATTACCACCCAATTTCATTCATATATAGATGTCTAACCTTCGCTTGAAACAATCCAGGGATCCTACTTCTATTATGTTATGCGATAATTGGTTTTACAAATCAGCAACCCTGTTGCCGAGCCAGTAAATACCCAGGTCTATCGTAAAACTAAACCTATCCAATTTATCGAGAAAAAATCTGTTTCCAATTTGTCTTATTTCAAACATGCAATGATTTTTTGGTTTTAAATTCTTACCAATCGTAATTCCCAGATTCCTTCTGCAATCCGACTTCGCAATCTGAACACCATCTAGCTCGTATCTTGTAATTTTATCATTATTTCCTAGCCTCACAAACTTACTTTTGTTTTTTTAACTGCGTCTGCCAATCTTTTGACCATTTCAAAACTCATTTTAGATCGTCTTGAAGTGATAGCGCGTCTTTTTCCCCTGTTTATTTCCCTCCCCATTTTTGTATCGTCGGCAAATTTGCAGATATTGCTGCTCAAACCTGAATCTAAATCATTTATATATATTAAGAATAACAGAGGTCCCAGGACAGAGCCTTGAGGCACTCCACTTACAACATTTTCCCAGTCTGACTTAACCCCATTTATACTAACTCTCTGTTTCCTTTGATATAGCCATGCCCTAATCCAGCTTAATATAGCACCACCAATACCGTGAGCCTCTAGTTTTTTAATCAATCTTTCATGTGACACTTTCAAAAGGTACTATAATTAACTTGGTAATCTTTTCGTATGAAGAGCCTAGCTGTTAAAGGAAGAGCCTCCTTAATCACCAACAAAGAAAGGAAACGAAGATTTAGGGTGACATGATCGAAGCGAACAAAAGGATGAAGAAAGTAGTAAAGTAAAGGTAATATTAACTGGGTATTAGATGTATCAACATATAATGGAACACGAAACAATGGGTATAAACTGGGTAAGTGAGGCAAAATAAACACTCTGCCAGACTTGTGGCTTTATTGATCAAACAATTACAATAGTCACATCCTACAACAAAGATCAAGCCATATAATAAACCAAACACACATAGTCCAAGCACAGTCTATTCACTATAACAACAACCAAACAGCATGAGACTAAAGCTAGGGCAACAGAAATTAGGGGAGCACACCTCCACGGACCTGTTACTGACGCACGACACAGTCGATCTGCCAGTCACCAAACAATAACAATCAAGCGAGCATCCATTCGACACAATTACAGCTCCACACCGATACGATAGACATACTTTTACTACATACACCCCATCTTGCATTTAAGTGACATTGTCACGAAGATGCATAGGAGTACTGTGCATCCTTCCAGATCGTCGTAGGGGCTCCTGTAATGTTGAAGGATCTAGCATTCCAGTTGGTTCCTGCATAACACTTTATTGAGGGAGTGTTACTTCAGAGATTGGTTCCCAAGTAGGTGTTTCTAGGTTAGGTGGTTCAGGATAAGGTGGTTCAGGACGAGGCGGGTTGGGGTTTACCCCAGTTTTCGCAATCGTTAGGTGTTGCTGTTGAATGCGGAGATTGGCGTCAAAACACTCACAGCCCTCTGTGGCCGTGGGTGCGAGGTGTCTTAAGGATACAGTAGTAATTCTGCCATCTGAGAATTTGACATTGGCGTATTCCCGATTCACATCCACGACCTAAACCTCATCGACTTGGGGGATTATTTTTGCCTTGCCGCACCTGACGTTTTAAGAGGACAGCGCCTTTGCAAGCAAGCCACGTAGGTAATGCTCGCCCTGAAGTAGACCTTCAAGAATGCCGGAAGAATCATTCATGCGGTGAACAATTTGTAGAGGTGCACAACAGTGTTCGAATAGAGTAGAGTGCATCAGGAAGATCAACTTCCCATTGGGATACATCAAAGCTTCTCATCCTAAGAGCTAGCAGCAGAGTCATCCAAATAATCCCATTGTACCTCTCAGCTTAGCCATTACCTCTTGGGTTGTAAGGGGTCATACGGCTAGTTGCTACCCTCTTTTTAGGTAGAAAATCTTTCAACTCCTCAGACATAAAGGAAGTTCCCATATCAGTGTATGTACGCAGGCATACCGAAGATTGCGAACAACTGCACCAGACACTGAATTACTGTACCGGTAGACACATCCCAGCAAGGGAATGCAAAGGGGAATCTGGAGAATTTATCTTCAACCGTAAATATATATTTATTCCTTGATTGCGACTGAATAAATCCTTTAAAATCTATGTTGAGCCTTTTAATGGTTGAGTAGTTTTAATCAAATGCCCGGAGTCAAACTTGCAAAACTGAGGTTTAAGTTCAGAACATGCTGAGCAACACTTTGTCATCTTCCACGGAATAAGACAGATTTGGTCACCGGGCATTTGCCATAATAAGCCATACGAGACACTCCAGGGTGACACGGATTGTCATGCAATTCCTTAAGTTCACCCACACTGGTGGCACCACATACACGTGAGAATGCGTCAGCGGGTATGTTCTGTTTACCTGGGTGATATACAATGTCATAATGGTAACAGGAAAGTTCGACTCGCCCTCTAGCTATTTTATCATTTTTAATCTTACCAGCTGATTTAGAGTTAAACATAAGAGCAACACTGCGCTGGTCAGTCACAAGCTGAAAATGGCGTCCAGTGAGATAGTGTCGCCACTTCCTTAGAGCTTCAACAATGGCATAAGCTTCCTTCTCCACTGATGAGTGCCTTTGTTCACTATTTGAAAGTGTTCGGGAGAAGAAAGCTACTGGTTGTTCATTCTGGGTTAGGGTAGCGGCAATGACATGATCTGAAGCATCGGTTTCCACAGCAAAGGGAGCTGTTGGGTCGATTGCTCGAACCAATGCCTCAGCAATGTCTCGTTTCAATCCTTCAAATGCTTTTGCAGAGGCAGCAGATAAGGGAAAACCATTGGAAAGAAAGAAGGAACAGATCTTCTCAGAAAATCCCAGCAGCCAACGGGAGTAATGTGCAAGCATTCCCATTGTTCTGCGTAAAGAACCTGTGTTACTTGGTAGTGGAAGGTTTAACAGTGGCTCGAGGCGTTCCGGGTCTTGTAATTACGAAGCAATAAGATGCTTATCTTAAGATACTAACAAGGTTAGGTAAGGTCGGTGTTTTCTATGAATCTTTCTAGGGGTATCTATTATGTTTAGTATATCACCTATGCCGTAGTTAATAAGTCAATATTGACTTATTAAATTTGCGAGAACGGGTTGCCGGGTCAGGTCTAATTTCTCCTTCTTGTATAAGGTATCCCAGCAGCTTTATAGACCGGAGTCGAAAACTACACTTTTCAAGATTCTGGGTCAGGTTATACCTTTTTGCAACGTCCATAAAATGTTTCAGATTTTTATCCTGGTCTTCTTCAGAATCTCCGCACACACATACATCATCTACGTAAGTAAAGGAACTGTTTCTAGAGTGCAAACCTAGTCAAATGCTGACCGTAGGTCTAAAATTATATTTTCAAGTAAGCGCTGCCTTATTGTGGCAGAACCTGGCCTATTAATGAAAGCATCTCTCACATAGTTATCACAGGCTTCTGCAGCAGTCACTGCTTTGAACTGGCAATCTTTAGCTAATAATTTCAATGCCTGAAGAATCTGGTCAAGAGACTCACCGGGTTCTTGGCGTCGTGTTACAAGCACATACCTTGCGAATACTTCATTCTTGGGCTTCACAAACAGTTCTGTTAGGGATTTTTCAGCCGCATCATACGTAGTGCAGTCAGCTATGTAGTCGAACACACGTGAGGTAACGTAGTTCATCAGGAGACCCAGCTTGTCCACGGTGGGAGTAGTTTCTTGTACTGCTAGAGAGAAGTTGTTGAATTTCTTGAGCCAGTGACGCCATTCTTAAGAGGCGTTGGTGGAATTTGGGTCAGTAGAAAACTGCTCGGGCCATAGGAACTGCTCCATGTTCACTGGCTGAATTATTTGATCAATAAATTGAGGTAAAACAAACACTCTGCCAGACTTGTGGCTTTATTGATTAAACATTTACAGTACAGTCACATCCTGCAACAAAAAGCAAGCCATATAATAAACCAAACACACACAGTTTAAGCACAGTCTATTCACTGTGACAACAAGCAAACAGCATGAGGCTAAAGCTAGGGCAACAGAAATTAAGGGAGCACACCTCCACGGACCTGTTACTGACGCATGACACAGCCGATCTGCCAGTCACCAAACAATAACAATCAAGCGAGCATCCATCCGGCACAATTACAGCTCCACACCGATACGAGAGATTCCATTTTTACTACATCAGTGTTTTTAAATGAAGGGCCTCCTAAACCCCTACTTGGTCTCTCTGGATGGACTGAAACTCAGCTGTCGCCCCCATGGCGGGTCGACGCATCGATGGAAGAGTTGTAACACTGTGGAAAGCTAGCTCTAAGCAATGGGTGGTACAATTACTGTGACAGTAGTAGGGTACCTGAGCCACCCCCGGAGTGCCTCATGCAGGCACAGTAATGGGGTACCTGTACCACCCCAAATGGCACCCACAAATCCGTAGGGAAGAATGGGGGGTTAAAAAGGCCATCGTCTCGTTGGATAACAGCTAGAGAGGCGAAAACATGGCAAGTCCTCCGCGCCGTAGTGCCTAAATAGCCCCTTCTACACGAGTAATTTTCGACTTAATGACCGCTACATTAGGCCGTTATCGCGTGCTCTAAAGTTTTCATTGGCGCGCAACTGACGCTTTGCTCGGCAGGACCATCGGGGGTATTATAAGGTTAAGCCTCACACTTCGTATAGGCGAATATCCGGTAGGTGAGGCGGCTCGGGCGGCCTTATGAGGGCTGGGAGGTGGCGCCTGATGGAAGGTTGAGGGATGTAAACACGCGGGAAGCCATCAGGCGGAACCAGATGAAGAGCGGCTTGCGTCTCCTGCCCCGTCCTCGCCTCTCCTGCCCCGTCCTCGCCTCTCCTGCCCCGTCCTCGCCTCTCCTGCCCCATCCTCGCCTCTCCTGCCCCGTCCTCGCCTCTCCTGTCCCGTCCTCGCCTCTCCTGTCCCGTCCTCGCCTCTCCTGTCCCGTCCTCGCCTCTCCTGTCCCCATCCTAGCCTCTCCTGTCCCGTCCTAGCCTCTCCTGTCTCGTCCTAGCCTCTCCTGTCCCCGTCCTAGCCTCTCCTGCCCCCGTCCTAGCCTCTCCTGTCTCGTCCTAGCCTCTCCTGTCCCCATCCTAGCCTCTCCTGTCTCGTCCTAGCCTCTCCTGTCCCCATCCTAGCCTCTCCTGTCCCGTCCTAGCCTCTCCTGTCTCGTCCTAGCCTCTCCTGTCCCCGTCCTAGCCTCTCCTGCCCCCGTCCTAGCCTCTCCTGTCTCGTCCTAGCCTCTCCTGTCCCCATCCTAGCCTCTCCTGTCTCGTCCTAGCCTCTCCTGTCCCCATCCTAGCCTCTCCTGTCCCGTCCTAGCCTCTCCTGTCTCGTCCTAGCCTCTCCTGTCCCCGTCCTAGCCTCTCCTGCCCCCGTCCTAGCCTCTCCTGTCTCGTCCTAGCCTCTCCTGTCCCCATCCTAGCCTCTCCTGTCTCGTCCTAGCCTCTCCTGTCCCCATCCTAGCCTCTCCTGTCCCGTCCTAGCCTCTCCTGTCTCGTCCTAGCCTCTCCTGTCCCCGTCCTAGCCTCTCCTGCCCCCGTCCTAGCCTCTCCTGTCCCGCCCTCGCCTCTCCTGTCCCCGTCCTAGCCTCTCCTGTCCCGTCCTCGGCTCTCCTGTCCCGTCCTAGCCTCTCCTGTCCCGTCCTAGCCTCTCCTGTCCCGTCCTAGCCTCTCCTGTCCCGTCCTAGCCTCTCCTGTCCCGTCCTAGCCTCTCCTGTCCCGTCCTAGCCTCTCCTGTCCCCATCCTAGCCTCTCCTGTCTCGTCCTAGCCTCTCCTGTCCCGTCCCCGTCCTAGCCTCTCCTGTCTCGTCTTAGCCTCTCCTGTCTCGTCCTAGCCTCTCCTGTTCCCGTCCTAGCCTCTCCTGTCTCGTCCTAGCCTCTCCTGTCCCGTCCCCGTCCTAGCCTCTCCTGTCCCCGTCCTAGCCTCTCCTGTCCCCGTCCTAGCCTCTCCTGTCCCCGTCCTAGCCTCTCCTGCCCCGTCCTAGCCTCTCCTGTCCCGTCCTAGCTCCTCCTGTCCCCGTCCTAGCCTCTCCTGTCCCCGTCCTAGCCTCTCCTGTCCCCGTCCTCGCCTCTCCTGTCCCGTCCTAGCCTCTCCTGTCCCGTCCTAGCCTCTCCTGTCCCCGTCCTAGCCTCTCCTGTCCCCGTCCTAGCCTCTCCTGTCCCCGTCCTAGCCTCTCCTGTCCCCGTCCTAGCCTCTCCTGTCCCCGTCCTAGCCTCTCCTGTCCCCGTCCTAGCCTCTCCTGTCCCCGTCCTAGCCTCTCCTGTCCCCGTCCTAGCCTCTCATGTCCCCGTCCTAGCCTCTCCTGTCCCCGTCCTCGCTTCTCCTGTCCCCGTCCTAGCCTCTCCTGTCCCCGTCCTAGCCTCTCCTGTCCCGTCCTCGCCTCTCCTGTCCCGTCCTAACCTCCCGTCCCATCCTCCTCTCTTGTCCCATCCTTCCCTTCCTGTCCCATCCTTCCCTTCCTGTCCCATCCTTCCCTTCCTGTCCCATCCTTCCTTTCCTGTCCCATCCTTCCCTTCCTATCTCATCCTTCCCTTCCTGTCCCATCCTTCCCCTCCTGTCCCATCCTTCCCCTCCTGTCCCATCCTTCCCCTCCTGTCCCATCCTTCCCCTCCTGTCCCATCCTTCCCCTCCTGTCCCATCCTTCCCCTCCTGTCCCATCCTTCCCCTCCTGTCCCATCCTTCCCCTCCTGTCCCATCCTTCCCCTCCTGTCCCCTCCTTCCCTCCTTCCCCTCCTGTCCCATCCTCGCCTCCTGTCCCATCCTAGCCTCCCGTTCCATCGTCACTACCTGTCCCACCTCGCCTCTCCCGTCCCATTGATTATTACCCAGTAATCAGTATAATTTCTCCATTCAAATATTCACCAATTAGAGAGAATGTGTACTAGAAACTTTAACTGTATATCCTCAGGTGAATCATTACTCCACCGGACTAGAAGGGTTGTTGCTGGGGGTCAGGAGAACCTAAGACAGTAGTACCTGTTTCTTACACCCTCCAAAAATGTTCATTCTATGATGTGTTTTTTATAATTATCATATTATGGCTGGAACTTTTACTGGTTGCTCATATGATTCACTGAAATCATTTTGTTGCGATCATATCGTTCCGATCAAATCATATTGTTGCGGTCAAATCATATCGTTACGATCAAATAATATCGTTGCGATCAAATCATATCGTTCCGATCAAATAATATCATTGCGATCAAATCATATCGTTGCGATCAAATAATATCGTTGCGATCAAATAATATCGTTGTGATCAAATAATATCGTTGTGATCAAATAATATCGTTGTGATCAAATAATATTGTGATCAAATCATGTCGTTGCGATCAAATAATATCATTGCGATCAAATAATATCGTTGCGATCAAATCATATCGTTGTGATCAAATAATATCGTTGTGATCAAATAATATCGTTGTGATCCAATCATATCGCTGCGATCAAATCATATCGCTGCGAACAAATCATATCGCTGCGATCAAATCATATCGCTGCGATCAAATCATATCGCTGCGATCAAATCAAGTGTCTGCTTTCTTTCCTCTCTTCCCTCAGCATGCAGTACTTCCGCGGGAAGATGACATTTGCGATCACTAAGAATAGTTTTGTTTCTGTGATTACTATAACGTTGATGGTGATAGAAAAAGTAGAGAATTTTCCTTATTTTGAGAGGAGCATAGGAGAGGGAAATGTCTTACTGGAGGGTGTGTGTAGGCAAACTGATCCCTACCTCAGTACGCCATGAGTCAGTACACAAACAACACACCATCACATAACGTCACTTCACAGCCATAGCTATATTACAACATTAAATACATGAGTATACAGGACTCTGCCTTTTGACTCACACAAGACACATGCTATGTATATCCACTCGAACTCATCCATGTGTATGTGTATCACCATCGCTTGAAACAATCCCACGGCCATTATGTTGCCCGGTAATATATTCCACAAATCAACACCTTAGTTTTTTAAACCAGTATTTACCCAGGACTTTTCCCTAGTCTAAACTTATCCAATTTATATCCATTGCATTGTGTTGCAATATGTTCATTGTTTCTGGCTTGTGTAATCATTGTACATCCTAGTACAGTCATTAATTTGTCATTAAGCAATACTGTTATATTTTCAGTCATTGATGCTTGTATGGAGAAGGGTGAGAGACTAATGATAGCAGTGGTTAATACTGTCAGTGTCCAGGCACTAATTGGTCCCTGGTCACTAATGTGGTGTTGCTTGTGTTGTTTACCTGGTTGATACCTGGTTGATGGGGTTCTGGGAGGTCTTCTACTCCCCAAGCCCGGCCCGAGGCCAGGCTTGACTTGTGAGAGTTTGGTCCACCAGGCTGTTGCTTGGAGTGGCCCGCCCCTCCCCGCTCAGCTCGTTGTCGCCGTGTGGGGGCTTCGTGGGCGGCTGCCGGAGTATGATGCTCCTTGGGACAGTCCTCTGTCCTTTTCTCGCCTTGTGCTCCTGCTGCCATCCTCTCCCATTCTGCTGGGCATCTTTTCCTTTTCCTTCTGTTTCGTTTTTCTCCCCCCTCTTCTCCTATCTGCTTGCCGTTTCCTGCCGACCTTTTGCTCGTTCTGGTTCTTCCCTTGGACTTCTTCTATTTTGACGCCCGGGTGCTTGAGGAGGCATACTCTTGCACCCGTAGAACTGTAGTACCCGACGTCGAGAGCGAGGGGAACCTTTTATTGTCAATCCCCCTTTCGTCACTGGACCCGATCTCGACGGACTGTCGGTTTCTTAAGGTGGCGTTTGTGGGGCGTATACTCACGACGCACCCTTAGGAGGCCCCGACAAGATCGGCGATAGCTTCTTGTTGGGTGTCCTGCCTCTAATTGTGGCTCCATGGTGGGTGTGGGGGCACATTCGTGAATGAATTCTTCTTTTCGTCAAGATGATAACCCCTGTTTCGACTGCTTCTGGCTTACCTTCTCAGGCTCGTGGGGTGGGCGACCAAGCCCCCGAGTCGGTCCGTATTGGAAGACCGGGCTCTGTAGCCTCCGCTGCATTGGGCCCCGACCTTGCTCCTCCTTTGGCCTCTCTGACTCCTTCCCCTGGCTCCCCTCCCTCCTCTGTGGTTGGGTCGAGCCCCAAGCCCCCAGTGGTGACTACCTCGTCCCCTGGCGCGGCTCCTTCTCTAGTTGTAACTACTGCGCCTTTTAAACCCTCTCTCTCTGGGGGTTCTCACCGCCGTCCTCGTCACGGCCGCCCTCGCTCGATTCCTTCCAGTTCTGCTACCTATCAGGCCTTGTTTGGTCCCGCTTCGTGAGCCAAATATTTTGATCTCCCTCTTGATTCTGCGCCTCCTGACGATTTCTCCCTCCATCGACATCTCATTGATTCCGTGGATGCCTCCATTACTTTCAACCCCACTCGTCTCGGTACACGTGTCGTTGCTGCTCCTTCTCAGGATGCTGCTTCCCGCTTGGCTGCCTTATCCTGCCTTGGCGAGACCCCCGTTCGGGTCTCGAAGAACGCTCAGTTGAATGCCAGTGTTGGCACTATTTTGCTCCCGCCCCATGTTGCGACCGGTGTTCGGGACCTGCGCGACTGCCACGACGATATTCAACATATCCTCGCTGCCCAGGGCCATTCTATTCTCCAGGTGGACACGTTTACTCGTCCCCCTCGTGGTAGTCGCCGTCAACCCCTCCGGGTTGTGAAGATTACCTTTGATGGTAGGACCCTTCCACCCTCTGTCATTCTTGCTGGTGCCAGGTGCTCTGTCCAGGAGTACATTCCTTCTCCTCGGCTCTGCAACAAGTGCTGGAGGTTTGGGCATGGTGCCCTCCGCTGCTTCGGGGCTGTCTCTCTCTGTCCCTTGTGTGGTGGCGAAGGTCACTCTAAGTCGGAGTGCACTTCCCCCCAGGCTCGTTGCCTCAACTGCGGTGAGGCCCATCCTACCTTCTCCCGTGCGTGTGTCCATTACAAGCTTGAGGCAGCCGTCCTCAACCTGAAGCACCGGGAGCGTTTATCTTTTCCTGAGGTTATCTTGAGGTTATCTTGAGATGATTTCGGGGCTTTAGTGTCCCCGCGGCCCGGTCCTCGACCAGGCCTCCACCCCCAGGAAGCAGCCCGTGACAGCTGACTAACACCCAGGTACCTATTTTACTGCTAGGTAACAGGGGCATAGGGTGAAAGAAACTCTGCCCATTGTTTCTCGCCGGCGCCTGGGATCGAACCCAGGACCACAGGATCACAAGCCCAGCGTGCTGTCCGCTCGGCCGACTGGCCGGAGGCGAGGCGCCAGGTTCGCCGGCTCCCGCCTTATGCTAATATCTCTTATGCTCGCGTGTTGCGCTCTTCCTCTCCTTGTCCTTCCCGCCTTCCTCAGACTCACAACCGTATCCGGGCCTTGGACCCTGATGCGCCCACTGCCCCCTCCTCTGTTCCTTTGGGTTCTCTCCCGAAGGATCCTCCTCCTGGTCCTCTGTCTGGGGTTCCCCTTCCTTCTACCCGGTCTGTCGTGTCTTCTGTGTCTTCTTCCTCGTCCCCCTCCGATCCTCCTTCCCATCCTCTTCCTCCATCTATCGGCTCTCCCCACCGCCTGTCGGTGCGGGCGGATGTCCATCGCTCTCCTAACGGCCGTCGTGTGTGCTCTCGTTCGGCTTCTCCTGTTGAGACACTGGAATCCGTTGCCCGGTACGTAGTTGCTGGGACACCGGTCTCTTTAAGTCAGAAGCGTAAGCCTGGCTCCTCTCCTTCCTCTTCCCCGGCGGGTAAGAAGGCTTCGCTTTCTTCCTCAGCTCCTCCTTCTGGCTCTGTTGCTCCTTCCCTTCCCGTTTCAGTGCTTGCACCCCCTGTTCCTGCTATGGAGGTTTCTTTGGCCCCTGCTTCCCTTTCGGTTGCTGCTCTTACTGGGGTGCGCTCCCCTCTTTCTACTCCCCCTCTTCCTGCTGCTGTCCTTGACTGCTCCTCTCCGTTGTCTCCTCCTCTTCCTCCTCCTCCTCCGGACCCTGCCCGCCCACCTCTGATCTGTTCTCCCGTTTCCTTCCCTCCGTCTTTGCTCAGTTTACCCATGCCCCCTAACCCTGACTTTGCTGACCCTGATCCCGACCCTGATATTCTTAACGTGCTATGTTGCTCTTTCGCCTTTGTTTCTTCCTTGTTCTCTGTTTTTGTCCTTTCTCTTCTCGTCGTTGTCCATTCTTCAATGGAACGTTCGAGGTTATTACGCCAATTTCCTCGAACTCCAACTTCTGATTTCGCGGTTTTCGCCCCTTTGTGTCTGTCTCCAGGAGCCAATGCTTTGTGCTCGTCCTGGTCGTTTTCGTGGCTATTCCTTTCTCTCCCCCCCCCCCCCAGCCATTGCTGGGGCTTCTAATTCTTCTGCTCTCTTGATTCGGGCTGATGTTCCCTTTGTTCCTTTGCTTTTTCCTTCGCCTCTCCATTGTTCTGCTGCTTGTATCTTTGTGGGGAAATGGTACACAGTTTGTTCCATTTATCTCCTCCCGAGTGTCCCGCTCTCTCTTCCTGATTTGAAACACCTCCTAGACTCCTTGCCGGAGCCTGTGCTCCTGCTGGGTGACTTCAATTGTCGTCATTCTCTTTGGGGTGACGTTCTGACGAATACCCGGGGTCACCTCCTTGAGCCGTTTCTCCTCTCTTCTTCCCTGTCTCTTCTGAATTCTGGTGAGCCCACTCATTTGGACTCTCGGACTCGCACCCTTTCTTGTCTTGATCTTTCTCTCTGCTCTTCTTCTCTTTACTTAGATTTCACGTGGGAGGTTCTTGATGACCTCCATGGAAGTGATCATTTCCCCATCCTTGTTTCCTTTTTCTCTTTTCGCCCTTCCCTCTCTTTCCCTAGGTGGCAGTTTGCTAAGGCAGACTGGACCCTATTTACCCTCAGTGCTGCTCTCTCTGACCTCTCCCTTCTGCCTCTCTCTCACGCTCTCCTCCTTTTTCATGACACTGTCTTCAACGCTGCCCTCCGCTCTATTCCTCGCTCTTCCTCTCGGGGTCCACGGAAGTGCGTTCCCTGGTGGAATGCGGACTGTGCTCGGGCTGTCCGCTGTAAGCGTGCAGCCTGGAAGAGGCACCGCCGTAGGCAGACGACCGATTCATTTCTTTTCTTTTGGAAAGCGAGTGCGGTGGCCCGTAGGGCCATCCGTACGGCTAAACGTGAATGTTGGGCATCTTATGTCTCAATAATTACGTCCGAGACCCCTCTGGCCCAGATCTGGAAGCGTATCCGCAAGATAGCGGGTAAGTTCGTTCCCGATGTTTCCCCGGTCCTTCACCTCCGTGATACTCTTGTGGCGGACCCATTGCAGGTCGCTTCCGAACTGGGTTCCCACTTTTCTTCTGTTAGCTCTGGTCTTCATCTTCCCCAATCTTTCCTTCTTCGTAAACCTGTCCTTGAGTCTCGTCCTTTAGATTTCTGCACTCATCTTCAGCTTCCCTATAATGATCCCTTCTCTCTCTCTGAACTTCGTTCTGCCCTGGCCCTCTGCGGTTCTACGGCGGCGGGCTCCGATGGTATTCATTATGAGATGCTTTGCCATCTCCCTCCGTGCACGTCTCAGTATTTACTGAGTCTGTATAATCGGATCTGGGAGTCATCATCAGTCCCTGAGGACTGGCTCGATGCCGTTGTCCTCCCTGTTCGCAAACCGGGGTCTCTGGGTACTTCCCCTAAGGACTTTCGCCCTATTGCTCTCACAAGTTGTGTCTGCAAACTCTTTGAACGTATGGTTAACGTTCGTCTGATGTGGTTCCTGGAACACCATCACCTCCTCTCCCCTTCTCAATTTGGTTTCCGCAAGTGCCGCAGCACGACAGATGTCCTGGTGAACTTGGAGGTCTATATTCGTACTGCTTTTGCTGCGAAGACCTCCGTTGTTGCCGTCCTTTTTGACCTAGAAAAGGCTTACGACACCACTTGGCGTTATCATATCCTATCTCAACTTCATTCTTTTGGCCTTCGTGGTCATCTCCCTCTCTTTCTCCGCAGCTTCCTCTCTCGTCGTTCCTTTCGGGTGCGCCTTGGTACCGCTCTCTCTCCCTCTTTTCAGCAATACGAAGGTGTGCCCCAGGGTAGTGTTCTGAGCACTACTCTTTTTCTGGTTGCCCTCAATGGTCTTCTTTCCTCTCTTCCTTCTGGTGTCTTCTCCGCTCTCTATGTCGATGATCTTACCCTTTGTTGTCAGGGTGATGATTCGCCTCTCCTTCAACGCCGGCTTCAACTTGCAATTGATGACGTGTAGTCTTGGGCCACAGGTCATGGCTTCAAGTTCTCTACTTCTAAGACTTGTGCCATGACTTTTACGCGGAAACGGGTTGTTCTTCGTCCCTCTTTGTCACTTTATGGTCATCCCCTTGAATACAAAGATTCCGCGAAGCTTTTGGGGTTATTCCTTGACACTCGTTTGTCTTGGTCTCCCCATATCTCTTACCTCCGTGTTGAGTGCTCTAAGGCCCTTACTCTCCTTCAGGTCTTGTCCCATACTTCTTGGGGGGCAGATAGGCGCACTCTCCTTGCTTTACATTCCTCTCTCGTCCTGTCTAAGCTCGATTATGGTTGCCCTGCTTACTCGTCTGCTTCTCCTTCTACTCTTCGCCGTCTTGATGCTTTGCACCATACTGGGTTGCGCCTCAGTTCTGGTGCCTTTCGTTCGACTCCCATCCTTAGCTTGTATGTTGACACTGGCTTCCTGTCTCTCCAGGACCGCTGTGATCGCTACTGTCTTCGCTATCTTGCGCGGTCCTTGCAACATCCTTCCTCTCGCCTCTGTCGTGCTTTAACTTTTACCCCTCCTGCGGTTCCTGTTCCTCTTCACCACCTCCCTCTTTCTGTCCGGTTATCTCGCCTACAGGATTCTCTCTCCGTTCGTATTTCTGATGTTTCTCCTCGTGTTGTTCCTTCTTTGCCCCCGTGGAGGGTCCCTCTTCCGCGGTTTTGTACTTCCTTGACCCGTATCACTAAAGCTTTTACCCCTCCTACGGTTCTAAAACGCCTTTTCCTCGAGCACTTTTCTTCTCACTCCCGCTCCGTTTCTGTCTTCACCGATGGGTCTAAGTCAGCGGACGGTGTTGGCTACTCTGTTGTTTTTCCTGATCGCACTTATATGTGTCGCTTGCCTCCGGAGACTAGCATCTTTACAGCGGAACTTTATGCTATTCTCTATGCTCTTCGTCTCCTGCTTTCTCGTTGTCAGTCTTCCTTTGTGGTTGTTGTTGACTCTCGTAGTGCCCTCATGGCTCTCGGGTCCTTTAATCCGGTTCATCCAGTAGTTGTCGAGATCCAGCATTGGCTGTTTCTCGTTCACAGAAAATTTAAGTCGGTTGAGTTTTGTTGGGTTCCCAGCCATATTGGTGTGTCTTTAAATGAGCGTGCGGATGCTGCAGCTAAGGAAGCTGTCCGCTCTTGTCCCATCTCTCGTAAAGGCATTCCGTATTCCGACTTTTACCCGGTTATCCATTCCTCAGTCCTTAACCGTTGGCAGGCTTCTTGGTTGTCAGTTACTGGTAACAAGCTACGTACTCTTAAATGTTGTGTTTCCTCGTGGCCGTCCTACTTCCACCGTAACCGGCGGTGGGAAACGGCTCTGGCGAGGTTGCGTGTTGGCCATACTCGCTTAATCCATGGTCACTTGATGGAGCGCCGCCCTGCTCCTTATTGTCCTAGTTGCATTGTCCCTCTTACAGTCGTGCATGTCCTTCTTGAATGTCCTGACTTCCAGGACGAGCGTGTGTCTTGCTTTCCGACTGCCCCTCGCGGTCACCTGTCCCTCGATAGAATTCTTGGTGACTCGGATACTTTTGATATCGTTCGCCTTATGCGTTTTTGTTCTCGTATTGGCATCCTTGGTGATATTTAGCGCCCTCTGATTATTTTGCGTATTTGATGGTGCTACATAGCCTTCCCGGTTTGGTGCCTTCTTTTGATAATTACTTACTTACTTAGAGCGGCCTGCAGGCCCACATACCCACCACAGCCCGGTGGGTCCGGCACTTCTTATATAAAAGTCCAGTTTTCTCTTGAAGATGTCCACGGTTGTTCCGGCAATATTTCTTATAGTCGCTGGGAGGACGTTGAACAACCGCGGACCTCTGATGTTTATACAGTGTTCTCTGATTGTGCCTATGGCACCTCTGCTCTTCACTGGTTCTATTCTGCATTTTCTTCCATATCGTTCACTCCAGTATGTTGTTATTTTACTGTGTAGATTTGGGACCTGGCCCTCCAGTATTTTCCATGTGTATATTATTTGGTATCTCTCTCGTCTCCTTTCTAGTGAGTACATTTGGAGAGCTTCGAGACGATCCCAATAATTTAGGTGCTTTATCGCGTCTATGCGTGCCGTATGTGTTCTCTGTATTCCCTCTATTTCAGCAATCTCTTCTGCTCTGAAGGGGGAAGTGAGTACTGAGCAGTACTCAAGACGGGACAACACAAGTGACTTGAAGAGTACAACCATTGTGATGGGATCTCTGGACTTAAAGGTTCTCGTAATATATCCGATCATTTTTCTGGCTGTCGCAATATTTGCTTGGTTATGCTCCCTAAGCGTTAGGTCGTCAGACATCATTATTCCCATATCCTTGACATGCTGCTTTCCTACTATGGGCAGATTCGATTGTGTTTTGTACCCTGTATTATGTTTAAGGTCCTCATTTTTGCCGTACCTGAGTACCTGGAATTTATCACCGTTAAATTTAACACCGCTTGTGTTGTGTTGCTTGTGTTGTGTTGCTTGTGTATGTCCTCCTGTGTTGCGACACATTGTTGGTGAATATCTTGGTCAACCTGTGCAAATAGTTGATGTGAGATAACATAATGTTAGTATAGATGGTAATGGAGGATTCAGTAGTGATCTGAGCTGTGAAATAACTCGCTAATGATGAGTTATCTGGAGTAGTTGAGTTGTTGGACCCCGATATTAAACACTGCGAGGCTTTAGCAGTAGTAAGGGTTGCCACCGACCAGGGGCCAGATTCACGAAGCAGTTACGCAAGCACTTACGAACGTGTACATCTTTCATCAATCTTTGACGGCTTTGGTTATATTTATTAAACAGTTTGCGAGCATGAAAATTTCCCATTCAACTGTTGTTATTGTTCTAAACAGCCTCCTGGTGCTTCGGAGCTCATTAACTGTTTAATAATTGTAAACAAAGCCGCCAAAGGTTGAGAAATGATGTACAGGTTCGTAAGTGCTTGCGTAACTGCTTCGTGAATCTGGCCCCAGGACATGGCGGCTTTTGGGGTTAAATCTCTCACCCTTACATGTACACACGCACATGCGCGCGCATACAGGGAGAGAGAGGCAGCGCTCGGGGGTCATAGTCCTAAGGGCCCGCGTTCAACTCCCAGCCGAGGCAGAAACAAATGGGCAGTGTTTCTTCCACCCTGATGTATCTGTTCACCTAGCAGTGAATAGGTACCTGGGAGTAAATAGGTCAATGCTCCCACCACCTGGGTGCCACTGATCGACCTTGGGAGCCCTTCAGTCAACCACGGCGAAACTGCTATAAGCAATTCCGGCCTTGCCCCACAGAGGAGTGAAGGAAGACTCAGGCTTTTCTTCAAAAGCACTTCCTCTGAGTCTTGCCTGCCATAACTAAAGGTTATCTTGAGGTTATCTTGAGATGATTTCGGGGCTTTTAGTGTCCCCGCGGCCCGGTCCTCAGCCAGGCCTCCACCCCCCAGGAAGCAGCCCGTGACAGCTGACTAACACCCAGGTACCTATTTTACTGCTAGGTAACAAGGGCATAGGGTAAAAGAAACTCTGCCCATTGTTTCTTGCCAGCGCCTGGGATCGAACCCAGGACCACAGGATCACAAGTCCAGCGTGCTGTCCGCTCGGCCGACCGGCTCCCTTATCACGTTGCAGGATTCCCTTCCACACCTGCGTTTTTCTGTCTAACAAGGTCGCCAGCTGGGTTAATATCTCTGCACCCCAGCAATGCAGTACAGTGGGTATGCACTATGTTGCCTGATAACAAAGTGTTGCTGCACTTACAGTGCTGAAACAGGACCACCAGCCTAGGGTACACAGATGTGACCCAGTCACTGCAGTCCTGCTCGTCACACCAACCAGACCCGCGGGCGTCAGGCCACGCCCTCCAGAGTCGTCGCCGACTGATACCTCAAGTTTTGGAACTTCTTTGCCCACTACACTTGGCTGCTTCTCGCCCCCCAGGAGCACGGGGTCTTCAGCATTGATGGTGGACTACCATGGCTGCTTATCATCCACTGAACGAGGCTCCCAGAGCCTCCCATTTCAGGAGCTATTCGACGCACGACCGCTCGCGTCCACAGTCAGATCAGATCTGAGCGATACCTTCGCTGGCGCCGCCAGGGACTCTAAGTGGGCCCTGATTGGTCGACCGCTTCACGTGACCCCGGCCAGCCAATCGCCAGACGGCTGGCGTCGCCCACAAAATGGTGGAGTTGCAGGCAGGGGGCGCAATTTGATTTGTACCAAGGGCGCAACTTCCCCCCTTGCATACAAACTTATAAACACAAATTTCTCCCCAATTAGGTGACCAATCTGGTCGCCTCATATATCAAAAGACTCCCTGCACCTCAGGGAATCAGCAGGGTCAGCAGATATGACTCTTAAAGCCGGATTTGGGGAGAAATAGGAGGTGGGACTCCGTAACAGTAGTAGACATAATAGAAGAAAATTTTATTGGTTAGAAAGGCGGGATCTAAGAGCTAATAGCTCGATTCTGCAGACACAAATAGTAAATATAAATAGTAAACACACACACACACATAAGCCGAAAGGTTCAGAGGTATGCCACCAGACTAATCACCGAGTTAAGAGGAATGAGCTATGAGTAAAGATTACTGGAACTGAACCTCCCGACACTGGAAAACAGAAGAGTTAGGGGAGACATGATCACTACCTAAAACTTTTTTAGATGAATCGACAGGGTAGATAAAGATAAACAGTTTAACATGGGGTGGTACACAAACAAGGGGACACGGGTGGAAACTGTGTACCAAAATGAGCCACGGAGAAGTTAGAAAGAACTTCTAACTACTCAGAGACTTTTTCAGTGTCAGAGTAGTTAACAGGTGGAATGCATTAGGCAGATGATGTGGTGGAGGCTGACTCCATACAGTTTCAAGTGTAGATATGATAGAGCCCAGTAGGCTCAGGAATCTGTACACCAGTTGATTGACAGTTGAGAGGCGGGACCAAAGAGCCAGAGCTCAACCCCCGCAAGCACAACTAGGTAAGTACACATTATACATATAGAATAATAACCCACTGTTTTGAAACCACAAAAATAGTCTGTTATTATTCAACTGATTAGTGCACTATTGCACTTTATTCTCATAATATATATAATATATATTAATATATATTGAAATAAACTATTGGAAAAAATAAAATGAAGTCTAAACTTGATATAGACATGTTTCACTAAATATGACTACATATTATAAGTTGATTCTTTAGGTCATCCATCCCTGTGACCGGTGCTCTTGCATCTTGGTTTAACCAGTCTCCGTGGTGTAGTGGTAAGACACCCGCCTGGCGTTCCGCGAGCGCTTTGTCATGGGTTCGTATCCTGGCCGGGGAGGATTTACTGGGCACAAATCCTTAACTGTAGCCTCTGTTTAACTCAACAGTAAAATGTGTACTTGGTTGTAACAACGATTCTTCGCGGCGGGGATCGTATTCCAGGGACCTGCCCGAAACGCTACGCGTACTAGTGGCTCTACAACAATGTAACAACTCTTCTATATATCTCAAAAAAAAAAAAACTGGAAGAGGATTTCTCCAACGGTCATATTTGTTCTAAGTTGAATAAAAGAACAAATAATGTACTGTACTTCTTGTAATTTTACACAACGTTTCGAACCTACACGGTTCATTCCCAAGTGTGGAAGGAAGGAATTATCAGGGGAAAGAGTCAAGCCATTACGACTATTAGGTAACAGGGGCATCAGAATGAAAGAAACTCTGCCCATTGTTTCTCGCCGGCGCCCGGGATAGAACCCACAGGATCACGCGTCCAGTGTTCTGTCCGCTCAGCCACCGGCTCCCGTGGGGAAGACACATGGGGCGTCAGTCGGAGACCAGCACCAGGCGGGAAGTGACGCACTCTCTCCCGCCCTCACATACAGGGTTGCCAGATCCCTATTGCTAAAAGTAGCGAAATGATGATCTAAAAGTAGCGAATTTGTAATTAAAGTAGCCCAATATTTTGTTTAGCGGTTGATACAGTTTTCAGAATAATTTTAATACACAGAGTAACACTACAAGATTTAATGATTGTATTAATATTACTGATGCATGTATATTTAACAAAAATGTTATAATTGGATAACTGTAAAGTCAAGTCATTCTTTCAAAATCATTTAGGATTGGTTTGAGGAATGTGAAATATAGCTTATTGACAGGATCAGAGTATATTGAACATTGTTGCCTTGCAACATATCACAAAAGGAAGTAGCGATTTGGTAATGAGTTGATTAAGAATCCCGCAGATGTAACAGCCGCTCTACACTGCTTGATACCTGGTTGATACCTGGTTGATACCTGGTTGATACCTGGTTGATGGGGTTCTGGGAGTTCTTCTACTCCCCAAGCCCGGCCCGAGGCCAGGCTTGACTTGTGAGAGTTTGGTCCACCAGGCTGTTGGTTGATACCTGGTTGATGGGGTTCTGGGAGTTGTTCTACTCCCCAAGCCCGGCCCGAGGCCAGACTTGACTTGTGAGAGTTTGGTCCACCAGGCTGTTGGTTGATACCTGGTTGATGGGGTTCTGGGAGTTGTTCTACTCCCCAAGTCCGGCCCGAGGCCAGGCTTGACTTGTGAGAGTTTGGTCCACCAGGCTGTTGGTTGATACCTGGTTGATGGGGTTCTGGGAGTTGTTCTACTCCCCAAGCCCGGCCCGAGGCCAGGCTTGACTTGTGAGAGTTTGGTCCACCAGGCTGTTGGTTGATACCTGGTTGATGGGGTTCTGGGAGTTGTTCTACTCCCCAAGCCCGGCCCGAGGCCAGGCTTGACTTGTGAGAGTTTGGTCCACCAGGCTGTTGGTTGATACCTGGTTGATGGGGTTCTGGGAGTTCTTCTACTCCCCAAGCCCGGCCCGAGGCCAGGCTTGACTTGTGAGAGTTTGGTCCACCAGGCTGTTGGTTGATACCTGGTTGATGGGGTTCTGGGAGTTCTTCTACTCCCCAAGCCCGGCCCGAGGCCAGGCTTGACTTGTGAGAGTTTGGTCCACCAGGCTGTTGGTTGATACCTGGTTGATGGGGTTCTGGGAGTTGTTCTACTCCCCAAGCCCGGCCCGAGGCCAGGCTTGACTTGTGAGAGTTTGGTCCACCAGGCTGTTGGTTGATACCTGGTTGATGGGGTTCTGGGAGTTGTTCTACTCCCCAAGCCCGGCCCGAGGCCAGGCTTGACTTGTGAGAGTTTGGTCCACTAGGCTGTTGGTTGATACCTGGTTGATGGGGTTCTGGGAGTTGTTCTACTCCCCAAGCCCGGCCCGAGGCCAGGGTTGACTTGTGAGAGTTTGGTCCACCAGGCTGTTGGTTGATACCTGGTTGATGGGGTTCTGGGAGTTCTTCTACTCCCCAAGCCCGGCCCGAGGCCAGGGTTGACTTGTGAGAGTTTGGTCCACCAGGCTGTTGGTTGATACCTGGTTGATGGGGTTCTGGGAGTTGTTCTACTCCCCAAGCCCGGCCCGAGGCCAGGCTTGACTTGTGAGAGTTTGGTCCACCAGGCTGTTGGTTGATACCTGGTTGATGGGGTTCTGGGAGTTGTTCTACTCCCCAAGCCCGGCCCGAGGCCAGGCTTGACTTGTGAGAGTTTGGTCCACCAGGCTGTTGGTTGATACCTGGTTGATGGGGTTCTGGGAGTTGTTCTACTCCCCAAGCCCGGCCCGAGGCCAGGCTTGACTTGTGAGAGTTTGGTCCACCAGGCTGTTGGTTGATACCTGGTTGATGGGGTTCTGGGAGTTGTTCTACTCCCCAAGCCCGGCCCGAGGCCAGGCTTGACTTGTGAGAGTTTGGTCCACCAGGATGTTGGTTGATACCTGGTTGATGGGGTTCTGGGAGTTGTTCTACTCCCCAAGCCCGGCCCGAGGCCAGGCTTGACTTGTGAGAGTTTGGTCCACCAGGCTGTTGGTTGATACCTGGTTGATGGGGTTCTGGGAGTTGTTCTACTCCCCAAGCCCGGCCCGAGGCCAGACTTGACTTGTGAGAGTTTGGTCCACCAGGCTGTTGGTTGATACCTGGTTGATGGGGTTCTGGGAGTTGTTCTACTCCCCAAGTCCGGCCCGAGGCCAGGCTTGACTTGTGAGAGTTTGGTCCACCAGGCTGTTGGTTGATACCTGGTTGATGGGGTTCTGGGAGTTGTTCTACTCCCCAAGTCCGGCCCGAGGCCAGGCTTGACTTGTGAGAGTTTGGTCCACCAGGCTGTTGGTTGATACCTGGTTGATGGGGTTCTGGGAGTTGTTCTACTCCCCAAGTCCGGCCCGAGGCCAGGCTTGACTTGTGAGAGTTTGGTCCACCAGGGTGTTGGTTGATACCTGGTTGATGGGGTTCTGGGAGTTGTTCTACTCCCCAAGCCCGGCCCGAGGCCAGACTTGACTTGTGAGAGTTTGGTCCACCAGGCTGTTGGTTGATACCTGGTTGATGGGGTTCTGGGAGTTGTTCTACTCCCCAAGTCCGGCCCGAGGCCAGGCTTGACTTGTGAGAGTTTGGTCCACCAGGCTGTTGGTTGATACCTGGTTGATGGGGTTCTGGGAGTTGTTCTACTCCCCAAGTCCGGCCCGAGGCCAGGCTTGACTTGTGAGAGTCTGGTCCACCAGGCTGTTGGTTGATACCTGGTTGATGGGGTTCTGGGAGTTCTTCTACTCCCCAAGCCCGGCCCGAGGCCAGGCTTGACTTGTGAGAGTTTGGTCCACCAGGCTGTTGGTTGATACCTGGTTGATGGGGTTCTGGGAGTTCTTCTACTCCCCAAGCCCGGCCCGAGGCCAGGCTTGACTTGTGAGAGTCTGGTCCACCAGGCTGTTGGTTGATACCTGGTTGATGGGGTTCTGGGAGTTCTTCTACTCCCCAAGCCCGGCCCGAGGCCAGGCTTGACTTGTGAGAGTCTGGTCCACCAGGCTGTTGCTCGGAGCGGCCCTATTGTTCCTCGCCAACCATCATCTTCCTGACAAAGGTATCAACTGTAAGAGATCCATCATTTATAAGTCTGTAAATCTCTCTATATAACTTTCTCTCCTGAGTGAAGATCTGTGGAACCAGCTGTTGCTCTCTCTTGTCACGAAGTCAATGCTGGAAGGTAATTCGTCAGAAACGAGAATAGACCAAATGCAATAAATAACGTGCAATTGATAAATAACAAACAAGGGATAACCTTCTTCATCACAGTGTCAAGTGAGAGATGAGGTCCACACACAGTTGATTTCCTGTATCAACAATACTGCACGATCTGGCAACACTGCTCACGACTCGGTGACGTCACGTCACGCGACGGCGTGTTATCATTGGCCGCGACCCCGGCGGCCAGCCAATCACCATTCCCACTGTCTTGGAGACCTCGTGTCCTAGCTTCCGATGTTCTTTCAGCTGGAAACGCTTCCTCTTGAGCCTGGGCATGTCAGCCATCTTGCCTCCCAGGTTGGGCTCCCTATTGGAGCCCAATTCTGCGTGCATTCTTTTCCTTAAACATAACATGATGAGGCCACATGAGTAACATTGTTACTCACTTGTCTATAAGTGAGACGACTTACAATTATTTTAAGTCATGGTGGCCTAGTGGTGAAAGTACTGTACTAAAAAAGGGCTCCAAGCTGGGCAAACCATGTCATAGGAAATGTCTGACTCTTAAAGATTATACTGATTTATGTCAAATTCATTGATTTCAAACATTATTCAGTAGAGTATGGCGAAAATCAGTAGGGGGATATGACGAAGATTCGAACCCATGCTCTCTCATCCCCTCCCTTGATCTACTCCCTCATTCACCTCTTCGCTACCTCTCACACACCTGTAGCTCAGCCCCTTCTCTCAGTCCCCCATGCTACTACCACAACAACCACCACTGTTGCTACTACCACAACAACCACCACTGTTGCTACTACCACAACCACCACCACTGCTACTACCACAACCACCACCACCACTGCTCCTATTACCACAACAACCACCACCACTGTTGCTACTACCACAACAACCACAACAACCATCACTGCTGCTACTACCACAACAACCACCACCACTGTTGCTACTACCACAACAACCACCACCACTGTTGCTACTACCACAACAACCATCACTGCTGCTACTACCACAACAACCACCACTGCTGCTACTACCACAACAACCACCACTGCTGCTACTACCACAACAACCACCACTGCTGCTACTACCACAACAACCACCACCACTGCTACTACCACAACAACCACCACTGCTGCTACTACCACAACAACCACCACTGTTGCTACTACCACAACAACCACCACTGTTGCTACTACCACAACAACCATCACTGCTGCTACTACCACAACAACCATCACTGCTGCTACTACCACAACAACCACCACTGCTGCTACTACCACAACAACCACCACCACTGTTGCTACTACCACAACCACCACCACTGCTGCTACTACCACAACAACAACCACCACTGCTGCTACTACCACAACAACCACCACTGTTGCTACTACCACAACAACCACCACTGTTGCTACTACCACAACAACCACCACTGCTGCTACTACCACAACAACCACCACTGCTGCTACTACCACAACCACCACCACTGCTGCTACTACCACAACCACCACCACTGCTGCTACTACCACAACCACCACCACCACTGCTGCTACTACCACAACAACCACCACTGCTGCTACTACCACAACAACCACCACTGTTGCTACTACCACAACAACCACCACTGTTGCTACTACCACCACAACCACCACCACTGCTGCTACTACCACAACAACCACCACTGCTGCTACTACCACAACCACCACCACTGCTGCTACTACCACAACCACCACCACTGCTGCTACTACCACAACCACCACCACCACTGCTGCTACTACCACAACCACCACCACTGCTGCTACTACCACAACAACCACCACCACTGCTGCTACCACAACAACAACCACCACCACTGCTGCTACTACCACAACAACAACCACCACCACTGCTGCTACCACAACAACAACCACCACTGCTGCTACTACCACCACAACCACCACCACTGCTGCTACTACCACAACCACCACCACTGCTGCTACTACCACAACCACCACCACTGCTGCTACCACAACAACAACCACCACTGCTGCTACTACCACAACAACAACCACCACTGCTGCTACTACCACAACAACAACCACCACTGCTGCTACTACCACAACCACCACCACTGCTACTACCACAACAACCACCACCACCACTGCTACTACCACAACAACAACCACCACTGCTGCTACCACAACAACCACCACCACTGCTGCTACTACCACAACAACAACCACCACTGCTGCTACTACCACAACCACCACCACTGCTGCTACTACCACCACAACAACCACCACTGCTGCTACTACCACAACCACCACCACTGCTGCTACCACAACAACAACCACCACTGCTGCTACTACCACCACAACCACCACCACTGCTGCTACTACCACAACAACAACCACCACTGCTGCTACTACCACAACAACAACCACCACTGCTGCTACTACCACAACCACCACCACTGCTACTACCACAACAACCACCACCACTGCTACTACTACCACAACAACAACCACCACCACTGCTGCTACCACAACAACAACCACCACTGCTGCTACTACCACAACCACCACCACCACTGCTGCTACTACCACAACAACAACCACCACTGCTGCTACTACCACAACAACCACCACCACTGCTGCTACTACCACAACAACCACCACCACTGCTGCTACTACCACAACAACAACCACCACTGCTGCTACTACCACAACAACAACCACCACTGCTGCTACTACCACAACAAACCACCACCACTGCTGCTACTACCACCAAACAACCACCACTGCTGCTACTACCACAACAACCACCACCACTGCTGCTACTACCACAACAACACCACCACTGCTGCTACTACCACAACAACCACCACCACTGCTGCTACTACCACAACAACCACCACCACTGCTGCTACTACCACAACAACCACCACCACTGCTGCTACTACCACAACAACCACACCACTGCTGCTACTACCACAACACCCACCCCACTGCTGCTACTACCACAACAACCACCACCACTGCTGCTACTACCACAACAACAACCACCACTGCTGCTACTACCACAAAAACCACCACCACTGCTGCTACTACACACAACCACCACCACTGCTGCTACTACCACAACAACCACCACCACTGCTGCTACTACCACAACAACCACCACCACTGCTGCTACTACCACAACACCACCACCACTGCTGCTACTACCACACAACCACCACTGCTGCTTACTACCACAACAACCACCACCACTGCTGCTACTACCACAACAACCACCACCACTGCTGCTACTACCACAACAACCACCACCACTGCTGCTACTACCACAACAACAACCAACCACTGCTGCTACTACCACAACAACAACCACCACCACTGCTGCTACCACAACAACAACCACCACTGCTGCTACTACCACAACCACCACCACCACTGCTGCTACTACCACAACCACCACCACCACTGCTACTACCACCACAACCACCACCACTGCTGCTACTACCACAACAACAACCACCACTGCTGCTACTACCACAACAACCACCACCACTGCTGCTACTACCACAACCACCACCACTGCTGCTACTACCACAACCACCACCACTGCTGCTACCACAACAACAACCACCACTGCTACTACCACAACAACAACCACCACTGCTGCTACCACCACAACCACCACCACTGCTGCTACTACCACAACCACCACCACTGCTGCTACCACAACAACCACCACCACTGCTACTACCACAACAACAACCACCACTGCTACTACCACCACAACCACCACCACTGCTACTACCACAACCACCACCACTGCTGCTACTACCACAACAACAACCACCACTGCTGCTACTACCACAACAACAACCACCACTGCTGCTACTACCACCACAACCACCACCACTGCTGCTACTACCACCACAACCACCACCACTGCTGCTACTACCACAACAACAACCACCACTGCTGCTACTACCACAAAAACCACCACCACTGCTGCTACTACCACAACAACCACCACCACTGCTGCTACCACAACCACCACCACTGCTGCTACCACCACAACAACCACCACCACTGCTGCTACTACCACAACAACCACCACCACTGCTGCTACTACCACAACAACCACCACCACTGCTGCTACCACAACAACCACCACCACTGCTGCTACCACCACAACAACCACCACCACTGCTGCTACCACCACAACAACCACCACCACTGCTGCTACTACTACAACCACCACCACCACTGCTGCTACTACCACAACAACCACCACCACTGCTGCTACTACCACAACAACAACCACCACTGCTGCTACTACCACAAAAACCACCACCACTGCTGCTACTACCACAACAACCACCACCACTGCTGCTACTACCACAACAACCACCACCACTGCTGCTACTACCACAAAAACCACCACCACTGCTGCTACTACCACAAAAACCACCACCACTGCTGCTACTACCACAACAATAACCACCACTGCTGCTACTACCACAAAAACCACCACCACTGCTGCTACTACCACAACAACAACCACCACTGCTGCTACTACCACAACAACCACCACCACTGCTGCTACTACCACAACAACAACCACCACTGCTGCTACTACCACAAAAACCACCACCACTGCTGCTACTACCACAACAACCACCACCACTGCTGCTACTACCACAACAACCACCACCACTGCTGCTACTACCACAAAAACCACCACCACTGCTGCTACTACCACAAAAACCACCACCACTGCTGCTACTACCCACCACAACCACCACCACTGCTGCTACCACCACAACAACCACCACCACTGCTGCTACTACTACAACCACCACCACCACCACTGCTGCTACTACTACAACCACAACCACCACCACTGCTGCTACTACCACCACCACCACCACTGCTGCTACTACCACAACAACCACCACCACTGCTACCACCACAACCACCACCACTGCTGCTACTACCACAACAACCACCACCACTGCTGCTACTACCACCACAACCACCACCACTGTTGCTACTACCACCACAACCACCACCACTGCTGCTACTACAACCACAACCACCACCACTGCTGCTACTACCACCACAACCACCACCACTGCTGCTACTACCACCACAACCACCACCACTGCTGCTACTACCACAACAACCACCACCACTGCTCCTACCACCACGACCACCACCACCACTGCTCCTACCACCACGACCACCACCACTGCTGCTACTACCACCACAACCACCACCACTGCTGCTACTACCACCACAACCACCACCACTGTTGCTACTACCACCACAACCACCACCACTGCTGCTACTACCACCACAACCACCACCACTGCTGCTACTACCACCACAACCACCACCACTGCTGCTACTACCACAACAACCACCACCACTGCTGCTACTACCACCACAACCACCACCACTGCTGCTACTACCACCACAACCACCACCACTGCTGCTACTACCACAACAACCACCACCACTGCTGCTACTACCCACCACAACCACCACCACTGCTGCTACCACCACAACAACCACCACTGCTGCTACTACCACAACAACCACCACCACTGCTGCTACTACCACAACAACCACCACCACTGCTGCTACTACCACCACAACCACCACCACTGCTGCTACTACTACAACCACCACCACCACCACCACTGCTGCTACTACTACAACCACAACCACCACCACCACTGCTACTACCACAACCACCACCACCACTGCTGCTACTACCACCATCAACCCCCCCCCCCCCCCCCCCGCCTCTACACGATCTGGTTTCCGCACACACGCAAATAAGTGATGACGTCACACTCGTAAACAAACCCGCTTGCTGTTAGCAGAAAGTATCCGGATTTGGGCGCGCGGGCAGACGGCTTCGCGGCGCCAGGCTGCGGAGTTGGCCGTTTCTTGCCTTGATGTCGCTACGACACTAACTGCCCGATTGTCGTGCTGCAAAGGAGGTCGTATTTTATCACACACACACGAACGAAGAGGGAAGATCGAGTTGTGATAATAGTGGTGGATATATTTATATATACAGGCGTTGTTACGTTCGTGTACAGTCACTGGTACGCGTAGCGTTTCGGGCAGGTCCTTAATGCTAATTTTTCCTTGGAATACGACCCGCCAAATCGTTTAATAACCAGGTACCTATTCACTGGTGGGTGAACAGAGGCTACAGTTAAGGATTAGCGCCTAATGAACAAATCCACAAGGGCGGTGATGAGGGTTCGAATCTACGTCCGGGAAGATCCCAAAGCCTTATTCGACTGCGTCACGACATGGTAAAAGAATTGTAACCTGGAGTGCTGCTGCTCTCACGAGGCTCCCGCAGCTTCTCCGAAGCAGAGATAGGGGTTTTGTGCAATTCATGGCTCAGTCGACTAAGGCGCGCGTCTGGGATCATCCGTAACGTAGGTTCGAACCCTCATTACGGCCCTTGTGGATTTGTTCATTTACATCTATTGCGATATCTGTGTGTACCTAGTCAATCCAATCCAACACTCTACTGCCTCATTCGTAGAGTTCAGCATCTCCGAGCGATTGATTGATGAAGATTAAGCCACTTAAGGGGCGGCAAGGGCATAATTATGTGCCCTTACAGGTGGTAGTAAGTGGTAGATTTTTTGGAGTGAATGTGATTTTTTGGTCGTGAAAGGACCTCCTCCTTTACAAAACTAAGGAATAGGCCTCGAGCATGCAAAGTTCCTTAACACACACACACACACCTGCTGCTCTATGTGACCTCTTTACCCCCTCACATGTACATACACTATATTCTGGTGTACACATGTCGCAGTCCATGAACTCCTGTTGACCAGACCACACACTAGATGGTGAAGGGACGACGACGTTTCGGCCCGTTTCGGTCCTGGACCATTCTCAACTAGATGGTGAAGGGACGACGACGTTTCGGCCCGTTTCGGTCCTGGACCATTCTCAAGTTCTCAATCGACTTGAGAATACAAATATTTATTCAGGTAAAGTTGGCATATTTAATAAGCCAATATTGGCTTATTTAATAAGCCAATATTGGCTTATTTAATAAGCCAATATTGACTATACGCAAGTGCGAGAACGGGTTGCAACTTTACCTGAATAAATATTTGAATTTTATATTGGTATTCTCAAGTCGATTGAGAACTTGAGAATGGTCCAGGACGGAGCGAAACGTCGTCGTCCCTTCACCTTCTAGTGTGTGGTCTGGTCAACATACTTCAGCCACGTTATTGTGACTCCTCGCCTGCACATGAACTCCTCTTCATGGGCTTCTGAGGAAGCTCCAGATACTGCGTTTACCTCTGTCAGGCGGCCATTTGTGAAGGTACTTTGATTTTCACCTTAGTTCTTAGTCCGTCTAGTCTGGCGAAGATTAACATGGTACCTTTGGTATACTTTAACTGGGATATTATCAGGGAAGATTAACATGGTACCTTTGGTATACTTTAACTGGGATATTATCAGGGAAGATTAACATGGTACCTTTGGTATACTTTAACTGGGATATTATCAGGGAAGATTAACATGGTACCTTTGGTATACTTTAACTGGGATATTATCAGGGAAGATTAACATGGTACCTTTGGTATACTTTAACTGGGATATTATCAGGGAAGATTAACATGGTACCTTTGGTATACTTTAACTGGGATATTATCAGGGAGCTCCGTCATGCGTGAGGCCATATTGGCTTTATTGTGCAACCCGTTCTCGCAAATTTAATAAGTCAATATTGACTTATTAGTTGCGTGCATAGGTGACATACTAAACATAATAGTTTACCTTGAAAAGCTTCATAGAAAACACCGACCTTACCTAACCTACTTAGTATGTTAAAATAAGCATCTTATAGCTTCGTAATTACAATTGTTACTTAACCTATTTTAGGTATAGGTTAGGTAATAATTGTAACTACGAAGCAATAAGATGCTTATCTTAACATACTAAGTAGGTTAGGTAAGGTCGGTGTTTTCTATGAAGCTTTTCAAGGGAAACTATTATGTTTAGTATGTCACCTATGCACGCAACTAATAAGTCAATATTGACTTATTAAATTTGCGAGAACGGGTTGCAACGTGACCTGTACTGGTTGATGTAGTCTTGTTTCCTGGTGTAGAGATGGTAGTAGTAGTAGTAGTAGTAGTAGTGGTAGTAGTGGTAGTAGCAGAGGTGGTGGTGAGGGCTAGTAGTATAAATGGCCCCAAATCGTGATTTTTTTCCCGCCAATCACCGCGATTTGGCGCATCAATTTTTTCTGTTCGTGAAAATCGACAGCCACGATTTAGCGCACCAATTTTTCTCATGGGAGCCGGTCGGCCAAGCGGACAGCACGCTGGACTTGTGATCCTGTGGTACTGGGTTCGATCCCAGGCGCCGGCGAGAAACAATGGGCAGAGTTTCTTTCACCCTATGACCTTGTTACCTAGCAGTAAAATAGGTACCTGGGTGTTAGTCAGCTGTCACGGGCTGCTTCCTGGGGGTGGAGGCCTGGTCGAGGACCGGGCCGCGGGGACACTAAAAAGCCTCGAAATCATCTCAAGATAACCTCAAGATAATCTCAAGGTACCTGGGTGTTAGTCAGCTGTCAAGGGCTGCTTCCTGGGGGTGGAGGCCTGGTCGAGGACCGGGCCGCGGGGACACTAAAGCCCCGAAATCATCTCAAGATAATTTCAAGATAATCTCAAGGTACCTGGGTGTTAGTCAGCTGTCACGGGCTGCTTCCTGGGGGTGGAGGCCTGGTCGAGGACCGGGCCGCGGGGACACTAAAAAGCCTCGAAATCATCTCAAGATAACCTCAAGATAACCATCTGCTTGTTCACGTTACTCTTCAACTCTTCTATACTTCTATACTACTCTTCTATACTTGCTTCAGTTCTTTGACGTATATAGTAAGGACTATTTAAATTGTGAGACACAAGTTACAGCCCCGCTCCTGTGCCCGGTAAGTCCACTACGGGCTCACCATAACCCGTGCTACTTGTCCCGCTCCTGTGCCAGGTAAGTCCACTACGGGCTCACCATAGCCCGTGCTACTTGCCCCGCTCCTGTGCCAGGTAAGTCCACTACGGGCTCACCATAGCCCGTGCTACTTGTCCCGCTCCTGTGCCAGGTAAGTCCACTACGGGCTCACCATAGCCCGTGCTACTTGCCCCGCTCCTGTGCCAGGTAAGTCCACTACGGGCTCACCATAGCCCGTGCTACTTGTCCCGCTCCTGTGCCAGGTAAGTCCACTACGGGCTCACCATAACCCGTGCTACTTGTCCCGCTCCTGTGCCAGGTAAGTCCACTACGGGCTCACCATAGCCCGTGCTACTTGCCCCGCTCCTGTGCCAGGTAAGTCCACTACGGGCTCACCATAACCCGTGCTACTTGTCCCGCTCCTGTGCCAGGTAAGTCCACTACGGGCTCACCATAGCCCGTGCTACTTGCCCCGCTCCTGTGCCAGGTAAGTCCACTACGGGCTCACCATAGCCCGTGTTACTTGCCCCGCTCCTGTGCCAGGTAAGTCCACTACGGGCTCACCATAACCCGTGCTACTTGTCCCGCTCCTGTGCCAGGTAAGTCCACTACGGGCTCACCATAACCCGTGCTACTTGTCCCGCTCCTGTGCCAGGTAAGTCCACTACGGGCTCACCATAGCCCGTGCTACTTGCCCCGCTCCTGTGCCAGGTAAGTCCACTACGGGCTCACCATAACCCGTGCTACTTGTCCCGCTCCTGTGCCAGGTAAGTCCACTACGGGCTCACCATAGCCCGTGCTACTTGCCCCGCTCCTGTGCCAGGTAAGTCCACTACGGGCTCACCATAGCCCGTGTTACTTGCCCCGCTCCTGTGCCAGGTAAGTCCACTACGGGCTCACCATAACCCGTGCTACTTGTCCCGCTCCTGTGCCAGGTAAGTCCACTACGGGCTCACCATAGCCCGTGCTACTTGCCCCGCTCCTGTGCCAGGTAAGTCCACTACGGGCTCACCATAGCCCGTGTTACTTGCCCCGCTCCTGTGCCAGGTAAGTCCACTACGGGCTCACCATAACCCGTGCTACTTGTCCCGCTCCTGTGCCAGGTAAGTCCACTACGGGCTCACCATAACCCGTGCTACTTGTCCCGCTCCTGTGCCAGGTAAGTCCACTACGGGCTTACCATAGCCCGTGCTACTTGCCCCGCTCCTGTGCCAAGAAAGTCCACTACGGGCTCACCATAGCCCGTGCTACTTGCCCCGCTCCTGTGCCAAGAAAGTCCACTACGGGCTCACCATAGCCCGTGCTACTTGCCCCGCTCCTGTGCCAAGAAAGTCCACTACGGGCTCACCATAGCCCGTGCTACTTGCCCCGCTCCTGTGCCAAGAAAGTCCACTACGGGCTCACCATAGCCCGTGCTACTTGCCCCGCTCCTGTGCCAGGAAAGTCCACTACGGGCTCACCATAGCCCGTGCTACTTGCCCCGCTCCTGTGCCAGGAAAGTCCACTACGGGCTCACCATAGCCCGTGCTACTTGCCCCGCTCCTGTGCCAGGTAAGTCCACTACGGGCTCACCATAGCCCATGCTACTTGCCCCGCTCCTGTGCCAGGTAAGTCCACTACGGGCTCACCATAGCCCGTGCTACTTGCCCCGCTCCTGTGCCAGGTAAGTCCACTACGGGCTCACCATAGCCCGTGCTACTTGCCCCGCTCCTGTGCCAGGTAAGTCCACTACGGGCTCACCATAGCCCGTGCTACTTGCCCCGCTCCTGTGCCAGGTAAGTCCACTACGGGCTCACCATAGCCCGTGCTACTTGCCCCGCTCCTGTGCCAGGTAAGATCACTACGGGCTCACCATAGCCCGTGCTACTTGCCCCGCTCCTGTGCCAGGGAAGTCCACTACGGGGCTCACCATAGCCCGTGCTACTTGCCCCGCTCCTGTGCCAGGTAGGTCCACTACGGGCTCACCATAGCCCGTGCTACTTGCCCCGCTCCTGTGCCAGGTAAGTCCACTACGGGCTCACCATAGCCCGTGCTACTTGCCCCGCTCCTGTGCCAGGGAAGTCCACTACGGGGCTCACCATAGCCCGTGCTACTTGCCCCGCTCCTGTGCCAGGTAGGTCCACTACGGGCTCACCATAGCCCGTGCTACTTGCCCCGCTCCTGTGCCAGGTAAGTCCACTACGGGCTCACCATAGCCCGTGCTACTTGCCCCGCTCCTGTGCCAGGTAAGTTCACTACGGGCTCACCATAGCCCGTGCTACTTGCCCCGCTCCTGTGCCAGGTAAGTCCACTACGGGCTCACCATAGCCCGTGCTACTTGCCCCGCTCCTGTGCCAGGTAAGTCCACTACGGGCTCACCATAGCCCGTGCTACTTGCCCCGCTCCTGTGCCAGGTAAGTCCACTACGGGCTCACCATAGCCCGTGCTACTTGCCCCGCTCCTGTGCCAGGTAAGTCCACTACGGGCTCACCATAGCCCATGCTACTTGGAACACTATTCCGAGTAGTGAATCTTTAACAGCCTCTCTCACAATTTGTTGTTAGTGTCCCCAGAACACAGCATAGTAACAGTAATTCATCTTTACCATATCAAAAATTCGTTCAATGTTTACATATTCTCAAATCTTCTATGATTAATCTAAGCGTGCGAACGATAAGGAAGATGGAGCTTGATACCAGACATCACTGGGCCGCCTGCATCGTTAAACACGTCACTGACGTGTTTTGGGGGTAGAAATAGCCCAAGCTACTCTATCCCTTTGAGATGTATTTCTTTCTTGTCTCAATAAGCATACTTGAACTGACATCACAACCCGTGCACCTTGAGGCTAATGCTTAGTTTGATCCGAGACCTCATTGGGCTCCCCCAGTGACGTCACACATCACTGGCGGGGGCCCCAGTGAGGTGTGACGTCACTAGGGGGCCCAGTGAGGTGTGACGTCACTAGGGGGTCCCAGTGAGGTGTGACGTCACTAGGGGGTCCCAGTGAGGTGTGACGTCACTAGGGGGTCCCAGTGAGGTGTGACGTCACTAGGGGGCCCAGTGAGGTGTGACGTCACTAGGGGGCCCCAGTGAGGTGTGACGTCACTAGGGGGTCCCAGTGAGGTGTGACGTCACTAGGGGGTCCCAGTGAGGTGTGACGTCACTAGGGGGCCCAGTGAGGTGTGACGTCACTAGGGGGGCCCCAGTGAGGTGTGACGTCACTAGGGGGCCCAGTGAGGTGTGACGTCACTAGGGGGGCCCCAGTGAGGTGTGACGTCACTAGGGGGCCCCCAGTGAGGTGTGACGTCACTAGGGGGTCCCAGTGAGGTGTGACGTCACTAGGGGGTCCCAGTGAGGTGTGACGTCACTAGGGGGCCCCCAGTGAGGTGTGACGTCACTAGGGGGTCCCAGTGAGGTGTGACGTCACTAGGGGGCCCCAGTGAGGTGTGACGTCACTAGGGAACCCAGTGAGGTGTGACGTCACTAGGGGGTCCCAGTGAAGTGTGACGTCACTAGGGGGTCCCAGTGAGTTGTGACGTCACTAGGGGGGCCCCAGTGATGTGTGACGTCACTAGGGGGGCCCCAGTGAGGTGTGACGTCACTAGGGGGTCCCAGTGAGGTGTGACGTCACTAGGGGGTCCCAGTGAGGTATGACGTCACTAGGGGGTCCCAGTGAGGTGTGACGTCACTAGGGGGTCCCAGTGAGGTGTGACGTCACTAGGGGGCCCCAGTGAGGTGTGACGTCACTAGAAGGCCCCAGTGAGGTGTGACGTCACTAGGGAACCCAGTGAGGTGTGACGTCACTAGGGAACCCAGTGAGGTGTGACGTCACTAGGGAACCCAGTGAGGTGTGACGTCACTGGCGGGGGCTAATGAGGTGTGACGTCACTAGGGGGGGTCCCAGTGAGGTGTGACGTCACTGGCGGGGGCTAATGAGGTGTGACGTCACTAGGGGGGGGCCCCAGTGAGGTGTGACGTCACTAGGGGGCCCCAGTGAGGTGTGACGTCACTAGGGGGGCCAATGAGGTGTGACGTCACTAGGGGGTCCCAGTGAGGTGTGACGTCACTAGGGGGCCCCAGTGAGGTGTGACGTCACTAGGGGGGCCAATGAGGTGTGACGTCACTAGGGGGTCCCAGTGAGGTGTGACGTCACTAGGGGGCCCCAGTGAGGTGTGACGTCACTAGGGGGGCCCCAGTGAGGTGTGACGTCACTGGCGGGGGCTAATGAGGTGTGACGTCACTAGGGGGCCCCAGTGAGGTGTGACGTCACTAGGGGGTCCCAGTGAAGTGTGACGTCACTAGGGGGGCCCCAGTGAGGTGTGACGTCACTAGGGGGTCCCAGTGAGGTGTGACGTCACTAGGGGGGCCAATGAGGTGTGACGTCACTAGGGGGTCCCAGTGAGGTGTGACGTCACTAGGGGGGCCAATGAGGTGTGACGTCACTAGGGGGCCCCAGTGAGGTGTGACGTCACTAGGGGGTCCCAGTGAGGTGTGACGTCACTAGGGGGCCCCAGTGAGGTGTGACGTCACTAGGGGGGCCAATGAGGTGTGACGTCACTAGGGGGTCCCAGTGAGGTGTGACGTCACTAGGGGGCCCCAGTGAGGTGTGACGTCACTAGGGGGTCCCAGTGAGGTGTGACGTCACTAGGGGGTCCCAGTAATGTGTGACGTCACTAGGGGGTCCCAGTAATGTGTGACGTCGCTAGGGGGTCCCCAGTGAGGTGTGACGTCACCAGGGGGTCCCAGTGAGGTGTGACGTCACTAGGGGGCCCCAGTGAGGTGTGACGTCACTAGGGGGTCCCAGTGAGGTGTGACGTCACTAGGGGGCCCCAGTGAGGTGTGACGTCACCAGGGGGTCCCAGTGAGGTGTGACGTCACTAGGGGGTCCCAGTAATGTGTGACGTCACTAGGGGGTCCCAGTGAGGTGTGACGTCACTAGGGGGCCCCAGTGAGGTGTGACGTCACCAGGGGGTCCCAGTGAGGTGTGACGTCACTAGGGGGCCCCAGTGAGGTGTGACGTCACTAGGGGGTCCCAGTGAGGTGTGACGTCACTAGGGGGCCCCAGTGAGGTGTGACGTCACTAGGGGGCCCAATAAGGTCTAGTATCATGGCTCATCTTCCTTATTGATCTTTTGCTTAGATTTTCAACTCATTAACTATATCTCACTGTACTGTGTATTGGTCGGGGGCCTGACAGCTGAGTGGACGGCGCCTCGGATTCGTAGTCCTGAGGTTCCGGGTTCGATCCCCGGTGGAGGCGGAGACAAATAGGCAAAATGTGTGTTTCACCCTGATGCCCCCTGTTCACTTAGCAGTAAATAGGTACCTGGGAGTTAGACAGCTGCTACGGGCTGCTTCCTGGGGGTGTGTATCAAAAAAGGAGGCCTGGTCGAGGACCGGGCCGCGGGGACGCTAAGCCCCGAAATCATCTCAAGATAACCTCAAGATATTACCTCACCTAATCATCCCCTAACGTAATCTAACACCCCCCCACACACACACTATAGGCCAGTGTCCCTAACCTGCATACCATGCAAGCTGATGGAGAAGATTGTGCGAAAAAAACTAGTGGAGCATCTGGAGCGAAGGAATTTTGTAACACAGCATCAACATGGGTTCAGGGATGGCAGGTCCTGCCTCACAGGGTTACTTGAATTCTACGACCAGGCAACAAAAATAAGGCAAGAAAGAGAAGGGTGGGCAGACTGCATATTTTTGGATTGTCAGAAAGCCTTTGATACAGTGCCACACAAGAGGCTAGTGCGAAAGTTGGAGATGCAGGCTGGAGTGAGAGGGAAGGTACGACGGGGGATAGAGGAGTACCTAAGCAACAGGAGACAACGAGTCTGTGTGTGGGGTGAGGTCTCAGATTGGCGAGACGTCACAAGTGAAGTCCCGCAGGGGTCAGTCCTTGGACCTATACTGTTTCTGGTATATGTAAATGATCTCCCAGAGGGTATAGATTCGTTCCTCTCAATGTTTGCCGACGATGCAAAAATTATGAGGAGGATTGAAACAGAGGATGATAGTAGGAGGCTACAAGATGACCTGGATAGACTGAGTGAATGGTCCAACAAATGGCTGTTGAAGTTCAACCCGAGTAAATGCAAAGTAATGAAACAAGGCAGTGGAAACAGGAGGCCAGGCACAGGATACAGAATAGGAGATGAAGTACTTAATGAAACAGACAGAGAGAAAGATCTAGGAGTTGATATCACACCAAACCTGTCTCCTGAAGCCCACATAAAGAGAATAACGTCTGCGGCATATGCGAGGCTGGCTAACATCAGAACGGCGTTTAGGAACCTGTGTAAGGAATCATTCAGAATCTTGTACACCACATATGTAAGACCAATCCTGGAGTATGCGGCCCCAGCATGGAGCCCGTACCTTGTCAAGCACAAGACGAAGCTGGAAAAAGTCCAAAGGTATGCTACTAGACTAGTCCCAGAACTAAGAGGCATGAGTTATGAGGAAAGGCTGCGGGAAATGCACCTTACGACACTGGAAGACAGAAGAGTAAGGGGGGACATGATCACAACCTACAAAATCCTCAGGGGAATCGACCGGGTAAACAAGGATGAACTATTCAACACTGGTGGGACGCGAACAAGGGGACACAGGTGGAAGCTGAGTACCCAAATGAGCCACAGAGACGTTAGAAAGAACTTTTTCAGTGTCAGAGTAGTTAGTAAATGGAATGCATTAGGAAGTGATGTGGTGGAGGCTGACTCCATACACAGTTTCAAATGTAGATATGATAGAGCCCAATAGGCTCAGGAATCTGTACACCAGTTGATTGACAGTTGAGAGGCGGGACCAAAGAGCCAAAGCTCAACCCCCGCAAGCACAAATAGGTGAGTACAAATAGGTGAGTACACACACACACCGACACACACACACACACACACACACACACACACACACACACACACACACACACACACACACACACACACACCCACACCCACACACCCACACACCCACACACCCACACACACACACACACACACACACACACACAAAGACCGTGAGAAAAAAAACCTGGTAACACATCTGGAGAGAAGGGACTTCGTGACAAATCGCCAACATGGGTTCAGGGAGGGTAAATCTTGCCTGACTGGCTTAATAGAATTCTACGACCAGGTGACAAAGATTAAGCAAGAAAGAGAGGGCTGGGCGGACTGCATTTTCTTGGAATGTCGGAAAGCCTTTGACACAGTCCCCCATAAGAGGCTGGTACATAAGCTGGAGAGACAGGCAGGAGTGACTGGTAAGGTGCTCAAATGGATAGGGGAATACCTAAGCAATAGGAAGCAGAGAGTTACAGTGAGGGGTGAGACCTCAGATAGGCGTGAAGTCACCAGTGAAGTCCCACAAGGCTCTGTACTCGGTTCTATCCTGTTTTTAATATACGTAAATGATCTCCCGGAGGGTATAGACTCATTCCTCTCACTGTTTGCTGAAGATGCCAAAATTATGAGAAGGATTAAGGCAGGGGAGGACTGCTTGAGGCCTCAAGAAGACCTAGACAAACTGAAGGACTGATCGAACAAGTGGTTGTTAGAGTTTAACCTAAGCAAATGTAATGTAATGAAGATTGCAAATGTAGGGAGCAGGAGACCAGATAAAAGGTATCACTTGGGAGATGAAATTCTTCAAGAGTCAGAGAGAGAGAGAGACCTGGGGGTTGATATCTCGCCAGACCTGTTCCCTGGAGCCCATATCAAGAGGATAACACCAGCGGCATATGCCAGGTTGGCCAACATAAGAACGGCATTTAGAAACTTGCGTAAGGAGTCATTAGAACTTTATATACCACATATTTCAGACCAATCCTGGAGTATGCGGCTCCAACATGGAGTCCATATCTAGTCAAGCTTAAGACTAAACTGGAGAAGGTTCAAAAGTTTGTCACCAGAGAGAGGTATGAGCTACGAGTAGAGACTGGGGGAGTTAAACCTCACGTCTCTGGAAGACAGAAGAGTTAAGGAGGACATGATCACCACATACAAGATTCTCTAAGAAATTGATAAAATAGATAAGGACATGCTATTTAACCCAAATGGCACACGCACTAGGGGACACAAGGTGGAAAGTCAGTATATAAATGAGCCACAGAGATATTAGAAAGAACTTTTTTAGTGTCAGAGAGGTTGACAAATGGAATGCATTAGGCAGTGATGTGGTGGAGGCTGACTCCATACACAGTTTCAAGTGTAGATACGATAGAACCCAATAGGCTCAGGAACCTGTACATCAGTTGATTGACAGTTAAGAGGCGGGACCAAAGAGCCAGAGCTCAACCCCCTCAAGAACAAATAGGTGAGTATACACATATTCCGAGCTGTGACGTATTGAGAGACTACAAAACAGGTCCACCCATTGTCATAGTTCCTAAGATAATAGTGACAGACATGTATAACCCTCCACTAAATGACAGAAGACCCAGACACGAGTTCGACAGAAACATGACAACCAATAATAGAGCAGCTTCAGTTGCCTGCAGGAAGGGCTCCAGGGGCCAGATTCACGAAAGCACTTACACAAGCTCTTACGAACGTGTACATCTTTCCTCAATCTTTGACGGCTTTGGTTACATTTATTAAACAGTTTACAAGCATGAAAACTTCCCATTCAATTGTTGTTATTGTTATAAACAGCCTCCTGGTGCTTCGGAGCTCATTAACTATTTAATAATTGGAAACAAAGCCGCCAAAGATTGAGAAAAGATGTACAGGTTCGTAAGTGTTTGCGTAAGTGGTTTCGTGAATCTGGCCCCAGACTCTTAATCACGGGCGATTTCAACCGTGGAAAGATAGACTGGGAGAATGGGGACCCACATGGTGGTGCAGACACACGGAGAGCTAAACTCTTGGAAGTGACAACAAGGAACTTTCTGAGCCAACATGTCAAGGAACCCACAAGAATGAGAGCCAATAATGAACAAGCTAGACTCGACCTGATATTCACCTTGAATGATTCAGAAATAAGGGAAGTCAAATTTGAAGCCCCCCACAGGTGCACAGGTGCAACACCTGCACAGGTGCCACTCCAGGACAGGTGCAACACCTGTGTTGCATCTGTCCAGGTGAGCGCAGGGTGAGCCGTCTCAGCGCGATGAGTGGTGCCCCGCGCATACAATCGTAGTCTCAGCAAGGGCACTAGGTGTGTGGTTAGGTTAGGGTGAGGGTGATCAGGGGTGTAGAGCGTGGGAGAGTATGTGTATAGGTGAAATGGCACGTGCCCTTCTAGCCCGGGCGAGCAGCGAGTGAGGGAGCGGGCGAGCAGCGAGTGAGGGAGCGGGCGAGCAGTGAGTGAGGGAGCGGGCGAGCAGCGAGTGAGGGAGCGGGCGAGCAGCGAGTGAGGGAGCGGGCGAGCAGTGAGGGGAGACTGTGAGGTGTCCCAGGCGCATACTTGAGTGTGTGTATCTTCCCGCTCGGTGTGTGTGTGTGTGTGTTTACCTTCACACATGGTGTACGGGAGTGTTTGGGACAAGAAGGACAACATAGAGGACGTTTATCGTCCTGAGAGAGAGTGAAGTTACATTGAAACTCTTTTTTTTCTCCACCACACCACCACTAGGAGAGTAACGATTAGGCAGTTCCATGATCACTATCGGGATGGTCTTTCCACTGTTGAAGGTAGTTTTGTAAATATCAGATCAAAGTCAGAAGCCTCCCTCGTTACACCTGTCCTAGCCTGGGGTTTGAGGTGTATGGGGTAAAGGGCTTGCCTATATCCACCCGGCTGCACGTCGTCAGAGCCAGAGGCAGTACCAGTAGCGTGGATACCACAGGGTGGGCGTACCGGCACACGACGCAAGATATCAGCGTCCTCAACTACATTGGGGACCAGTTACCTAGCAGTAAATAGGTACCTGGGAGTTAGTCAGCTGTCACGGGCTGCTTCCTGGGGGGTGGAGGCCTGGTCGAGGACCGGGCCGCGGGGACACTAAAAAGCCCCGAAATCATCTCAAGATAACTTCAAGATTACCTGCTCCAACACTGCAGGAGACCAGCTCCAACACTGCAGGAGGCCCCACACCAACACCACCTTCAAGCACGGCTGGGATAGGCATCGTAGACCGTGTAACACCACTATCTTCTTGAGGTTATCTTGAGGTTATCTTGAGATGATTTCGGGGCTTTAGTGTCCCCGCGGCCCGGTCCTCGACTAGGCCTCCACCCCCAGGAAGCAGCCCGTGACAGCTGACTAACTCCCAGGTACCTATTTTACTGCTAGGTAACAGGGGCATTCAGGGTGAAAGAAACTTTGCCCATTTGTTTCTGCCTCGTGCGGGAATCGAACCCGCTCCGCAGAATTACGAATCCTGCGCGCTATCCACCAGGCTGCGAGGCACCCCTATACATATAAACATATATACATATAAATACATATATATATACACATACATATATATACATATAAACTAAAAATATAAACATTAATAATGTAACCCTGCTAAATTTGTACACCAAATATTGCAGTGCCACTAATGGTTATACTGGAACCAAAGGTACCCTTCCAAGGAAATACTACACAGGATTAACTACGCTGCCACCATCTGCCTTGTTCACTATATCAAGCAACGAGGCAAGAAACATTGCTTGACTTGGAGAGTCCTTGCTTTTTCTTTAACTGTCATTAATTATGGGACGGTTGTTAGCAAATTATATCCAGAAGCTAAGGGGATTCAGCAATTGATACAGATGGGAAGTTTAACATGAGTTTATTGAGAACAAATTATGAAATTCACCACTATAAATCCCTACTTTAACACTGGCAATTGTTACGGGATCCAGACATGAAAACATATCAAAGATCACACACATTACCTTAATTAAGACCACTCTCTGCCTCTCAGTCTGGTGGATTCCACCGCTGGATAATCAGCCTTGCCGGTGAACTCCAATCCGACCGAATGAACCCGCAAAAAAAGGGGGTGATTACCCCCTTCACGCAGGCGACGTCAGCACACGACCAGCGGTCCACCAACCACCCCGGGCAAGCAACAACTGGGCAGCAGGATAGGAACAACTGCTCGCCACGCCACCCAGTGCGCAACTCCCACAAAGGAAATCTTAAAAAAGTTTAGGTCCTACTCCCACCTACTAGGCCAGCAAGGGAGGCCGAGGAGGAATAGGTGCGTCGTCCCAAGCAGGTTCCCCCCCTTTTTAACAGGGTAGTCCTGATGCATCGTATATTCTCTTACACTGCTACAAGGACCTATTCCTCCCTCTCTCGCCCCGGCCTGGACGAGCGTCCCGAGACTTTGGGGTATGTGGATCCATGAGCATTTTTCGGGTAGGAGTTTGTACTACTGAATGAAGTTTTTTGTAAATATCTGATCAAAGCCAAAAGCCTCTCCATTACATCCATCCTAGACAACAGTCGCAGGTGAACTCAGGTGTTTGGGGTAGTGATCTTACTCCTACTTCACCTCCACCTCTACCCTCCAGTTCTACCCTCCAGCTCTACCCTCCACCTCTACCCTCCAGCTCTACCCTCCAGCTCTACCCTCCAGTTCTACCCTCCAGCTCTACCCTCCAGTTCTACCCTCCAGCTCTACCCTCCAGTTCTACCCTCCAGCTCTACCCTCCAGTTCTACCCTCCAGCTCTACCCTCCAGCTCTACCCTCCAGCTCTACCCTCCAGTTCTACCCTCCAGCTCTACCCTCCAGCTCTACCCTCCAGCTCTACCCTCCAGCTCTACCCTCCAGTTCTACCCTCCAGCTCTACCCTCCAGCTCTACCCTCCAGCTCTACCCTCCAGCTCTACCCTCCAGCTCTACCCTCCAGTTCTACCCTCCAGCTCTACCCTCCAGCTCTACCCTCCAGCTCTACCCTCCAGCTCTACCCTCCAGTTCTACCCTCCAGCTCTACCCTCCAGCTCTACCCTCCAGCTCTACCCTCCAGCTCTACCCTCCAGCTCTACCCTCCAGTTCTACCCTCCACCTCTACCCTCCAGCTCTAAGATTGAGTATTAAGGTGAATGATGAATGTTACATAAAGTAAAAACTTTGTAATGTCAGAAGAATCATTCAAGAATAGGAGACTAACGGTTCTCTGCCTCCTCCTCCCCCATCTTTAATACGGAGAGAGATTGTATACGCACATATGATTTTGAAGGTCTAGAGTATATTACATTAGCATCGATGTGTGACCACTTCCTCTTTCTCTACCATCTTAAGGATGTGGTCAGGAGGGGGAGAGTGTGAGTTTCGGATCTGGTTTATGTAAAAATGCTTAAGGTGTTGGGGAGAATCTCATAACCATTATTTATGTGTCAAACGGGATTTACTCTACACACACACACAGCCAACCATATAAAAGCCACAGAACCATTATCTAAGGACGTGCGACCTTTGAACCTCCTGCTGTGGAGGCCCACCAGCACCGGGGTCCTTTACATCTGCAGTGAGGGAGGTCACAAGCATACTGAGGCAACCCGTTCTCGCAAATTTAATAAGACAATATTGACTTATTAACTACGTGAATAGGAGATATACTTAACATAATAGATACCCTTAAAAAGATTCATAGAAAACACCGACCTTACCTAACCTTGTTAGTATCTTAAGATAAGCATCTTATTGCTTCGTAATTACAATTATTACTTAACCTATACCTATTATAGGTTAGGTAATAATTGTAATTACGAAGACTGAGGAGTGTTGGTCTTATACCTCGCTCTTATAGGTAAAATATTAAGGTGTGTGAACAGTACTGTCACCAAACATCTGAGACCTTCTCCCATCACCCCTACACCATCACCTGGGGTCTAGGAGTGTGAATCTGAGACCTTCTCCCATCACCCCTACACCATCACCTGGGGTCTAGGAGTGTGAATCTGAGACCTTCTCCCATCACCCCTACACCATCACCTGGGGTCTAGGAGTGTGAATCTGAGACCTTCTCCCATCACCCCTACACCATCACCTGGGGTCTAGGAGTGTGAATCTGAGACCTTCTCCCATCACCCCTACACCATCACCTGGGGTCTAGGAGTGTGAATCTGAGACCTTCTCCCATCACCCCTACACCATCACCTGGGGTCTAGGAGTGTGAATCTGAGACCTTCTCCCATCACCCCTACACCATCACCTGGGGTCTAGGAGTGTGAATCTGAGACCTTCTCCCATCACCCCTACACCATCACCTGGGGTCTAGGAGTGTGAATCTGAGACCTTCTCCCATCACCCCTACACCATCACCTGGGGTCTAGGAGTGTGAATCTGAGACCTTCTCCCATCACCCCTACACCATCACCTGGGGTCTAGGAGTGTGAATCTGAGACCTTCTCCCATCACCCCTACACCATCACCTGGGGTCTAGGAGTGTGAATCTGAGACCTTCTCCCATCACCCCTACACCATCACCTGGGGTCTAGGAGTGTGAATCTGAGACCTTCTCCCATCACCCCTACACCATCACCTGGGGTCTAGGAGTGTGAATCTGAGACCTTCTCCCATCACCCCTACACCATCACCTGGGGTCTAGGAGTGTGAATCTGAGACCTTCTCCCATCACCCCTACACAATCACCTGGGGTCTAGGAGTGTGAATCTGAGACCTTCTCCCATCACCCCTACACCATCACCTGGGGTCTAGGAGTGTGAATCTGAGACCTTCTCCCATCACCCCTACACCATCACCTGGGGTCTAGGAGTGTGAATCTGAGACCTTCTCCCATCACCCCTACACCATCACCTGGGGTCTAGGAGTGTGAATCTGAGACCTTCTCCCATCACCCCTACACCATCACCTGGGGTCTAGGAGTGTGAACATAACAATATTTCTGGTTCTAGTAGAAATTTTCTAGATTTCTAGTAAATTTGAAGGTATAACCAGCCTGAGATACCTCAGTCTCCTCCACTGGCCATTCCGCCCGCTTCCTTGCTCGCTGATCTCCTTTCTCCCGGCTAGAAGGGCACGTGCCACTTGACCTGTACACATACTCTCCCACGCTCTACACCCCTGATCACCCTCACCCTAACCTAACCACACACTTAGTGCCCTTGCGGAGACTATGATTGTATGTGCCGGGCACCACTCACCGCGCTGAGACGGCTCGCCCTGCGCTCATCTAGACAGATGCAAGACAGGTGTTGTACCTGTCCAGGTGCTCACGCAAGGTCGTAGTCTCCATTTACCCTACAGTCAAGAGGGTGACAGTAAGGGATATACTGGCAAACCTTCAGGGTCCAGTGAGGAAGGAGGCGCTGGGGAGGAGCGGTCAAGGCCATAGGGCTGAAGAAGGAGGTGCTCTGGAGGAGCGGTCAAGGCCGCGGGGCTGAGGAAGGAGAAGTGGTCAAGGCCGCAGGGCTGAGGAAGGAGAAGCGGTCAAGGCCGCGGGGTTGAGGAAGGAGGAGCGGTCAAGGCCGCGGGGTTGAGGAAGGAGGAACAGTCAAGGCCGGGGGACTGAGGAAGGAGGAGCGGTCGAGGCCGCGGTGCTGAGGAAGGAGGAGCGGTCAAGGCCGCGGGGCTGAGGAAGGAGGAGCGGTCAAGGCCGCGGGGCTGAGGAAGGAGGAGCGGTCAAGGCCGCGGGGCTGAGGAAGGAGGAGCGGTCAAGGCCGCGGGGCTGAGGAAGGAGGAGCGGTCAAGGCCGCGGGGCTGAGGAAGGAGGAGCGGTCAAGGCCGCGGGGCTGAGGAAGGAGGAGCGGTCAAGGCCGCGGGACTGAGGAAGGAGGAGCGGTCAAGGCCGCGGGGCTGAGGAAGGAGGAGCGGTCAAGGCCGCGGGGCTGAGGAAGGAGGAGCGGTCAAGGCCGCGGGGCTGAGGAAGGAGGAGCGGTCAAGGCCGCGGGGTTGAGCTAGAAAGGAGGAGCAGTCAAGGCCGCGGGGCTGAGCTAGGGAGGAGGAGCGGTCAAGGCCGCGGGGCTGAGCTAGGGAGGAGGAGCGGTCAAGGCCGCGGGGCTGAGCTAGGGAGGAGGAGCGGCCAAGGCCGCTGGGCTGAGCTAGGAAGGAGGAGCGGTCAAGGCCGCGGGCTGAGCTAGGGAGGAGGAGCGGTCAAGGCCGCGGGGCTGAGCTAGGGAGGAGGAGCGGCCAAGGCCGCGGGGCTGAGCTAGGGAGGAGGAGCGGTCAAGGCCGCTGGGCTGAGCTAGGGAGGAGGAGCGGTCAAGGCCGCGGGGCTGAGCTAGGGAGGAGGAGCGGTCAAGGCCGCGGGGCTGAGCTAGGGAGGAGGAGCGGTCAAGGCCGCTGGGCTGAGCTAGGAAGGAGGAGCGGTCAAGGCCGCGGGGCTGAGCTAGGAAGGAGGAGCGATCAAGGCCGCTGGGCTGAGCTAGGAAGGAGGAGCGGTCAAGGCCGCGGGGCTGAGCTAGGAAGGAGGAGCGGTCAAGGCCGCGGGGCTGAGCTAGGAAGGAGGAGCAGTCAAGGCCGCGGGCTGAGGAAGGAGAAGTGATCAATGCTGAAAGGGTGAGGAAGGAGGAGCGGTCAAGGCCGCGGGGCTGAGTAAGGAGAAGTGGTCAAGGCCGTAGGGCTGAGGAAGAAATGGTCAACACCGTGCGGCTGAGAAAGGAGGAGCGGTCAAGGCCATGGGGCTGAGGAAAGAGAAGTGGTCAAGGCTGAAGGGTTGAGGAAGGAGGAGCGGTCAAGGCCGCATGGCTGAGGAAGGAAAAGTGGTCAAGGCCGCGGGACTGAGGAAGGAGGAGTGGTCAAGGCCGCAGGGCTGAGGGAGGAGGAGCGGTCAAGGCCGCGGTGCTGAGGAAGCACCAGAGGAAGCATGAAGGTCTATGGGAACCACAACAAGGTCAGCCGACTCCCTCACGGAGATAAGAGAGATACACGTACACAAGAATGGAGAACTGAAGCCTTCTTACTCGCCGGGGAAGAAGAGGGACCAGGTTAATGTCTCAGACTGTGAGAGAGAGACAGGTTAATGTCTCAGACTGAGGGAGAGACACAGGTTAATGTCTCAGACTGTGAGAGAGACACAGGTTAATGTCTCAGACTGTGTGAGAGACACAGGTTAATGTCTCAGACTGTGAGAGAGAGACAGGTTAATGTCTCAGACTGAGGGAGAGACAGAGAGAGACAGGTTAATGTCTCAGACTGAGGGAGAGACAGAGAGAGACAGGCTTGCCAGTAAGACTGCATCCTTCAACAACGTGCACAGTTGCAGGCGGGGGGGGGGTTGTAAGAGAGCAGACAACACATGCCTGGAAGGAGGATACCTGTATCAGCCCAGACACAGACACACGTGTCTGGGAGGGCCTCAAGACAGCAGGGAGGAGAGACACAGGGTAGGAAGGTAGAGATCACAGTAGAGACAGAAGCCGGTCTTCCATTACTCTCTAACTCAGGGCCTTGCCGCACGAACCTGCGTTTATAAAGGTATTTCAGTTAACACGCGTCATTGTTTTAAAAGTTTAGGTCCTACTCCCACCCAGCAGGCGAGCAAGGGAGGCCGAGGAGGAATAGGTGCGTCGTCCCAAGCAGGTTCCCCCCCTTTTTAACAGGGTAGTCCTAATGCATCGTATATTCTCTTACACTGCTACATGGACCTATTCCTCCCTCTCTCGCCCCGGCCTGGACGAGCGTCCCAAGGCAGCCCCTTATGGCCGACCCCCTCAGCAGGTGGTTAGATGAGCCAAACAAGTGCCTTACCTTTGTTACATTTGACATGTACAACTTCCGGGGAAGGGGCCCAGGCAACCCTCACTGGCCTCAGGCAGTCGCATGTCAACCCGCTCATCACAAGGTGGGACTCTTGACAGGGTTGCTCCTACGCCCCTTGAAGGGGGAGCTGTGGCAACTATCGACTTGAGAATGGTACAGGACGGACCGAAACGTCGTCGTCCCTTCACCTTCTAGTGTGTGGTCTGGTCAACTGTGGCACCTACTGAGCCTATCTTGAGGTAATCTTGAGATGATTTCGGGGCTTTAGTGTCCCCGCGGCCCGGTCCTCGACCAGCCCTCCACCCCCAGGAAGCAGCCCGTGACAGCTGACTAACACCCAGGTACCTATTTTACTGCTAGGTAACAGGGGCATAGGGTGAAAGAAACTCTGCCCATTGTTTCTCGCCGGCGCGTGGGATCGAACCCAGGACCACAGGATCACAAGTCCAGCGTGCTGTCCGCTCGGCCGACCGGCTCCCTAAGGCTCCCTAAGCCTAAGGCGTCACACCTGCACCAACTCACCACCACAAAGGTGAAATTCATGACGAGGGTGGGGGGAGATCTTGAGAATAAATGTTTAATATTTATACATTTCTCAGTAAAATGTGAGATTCTACACGCGACTGTAAGTCAAAATTAAAGTATTTCTTGAAATGTTTATGTCTGGAAACATAGAGCCCTTTATTCTAAGTATTTTCTATCCATTAAAATCAATCTTTGGCATTAATGTCTATAGAAAATTGCATTTCTGAAAAACCTGTTTAATTTTACCCTTTCATCTTTGTCTTTAAAATAGTTAGCATAGTATTTACAGTCTTGTAAAGCCACTAACTAGTACGCGCAGCGGTTCGGGCAGGGCCTTAATCTAACAGATAATTTTAAGTAGGTAAATTCTATCAGAATTGATAAAATGATAACAGATACAGTGCAAGAGATTTTTTACTTTGGCCAAATTTTAAACAAAGGAAGAGTATTATTGATTAGAAAGTGACTTCATGTAAATATGCAATTTTTTATCACTTGTCATTTGTATAAAATGGTTTGTTTATTTGGCACATAGCGATAACAGGAGGCAAACTGTTGGCACCCCACAACAGCTACCAAATTGTTGGGTACCTACTTATTGCTAGTGAGTCAACCCGTCCTCAGACCAGGTCCATTCCATCCAACGGCTGACCCCTAAAGACGCATTCATTAATTTTATCTGTTCATTCAAAATAGGAATTTTATAAAATAAAAATTATATATTATATATATTAGCATACTGTGTATATTTAAGCATTGGTTAGGTGTTTAGGTTCTGTTGGCGATTTTTTGTATTTGAAGTACGTGGGTGAAGCATTTCTAGAATTGTGGTTCGAACAGAGTTAGTGAGCAAAATACTTGTTCCGGAAGTGTTCGAACGTCATTAGTTGTGAGCCGAGTGTAAATGGGTTTTCGTTCATAAACAACTGGGGGTTTGGCGGCTGGATTAACGAGCTTGGATCTTTATATGCCAGGACGAGCCCGTGCACCAAACAAAGACCCAAAAGTGATTCCATCCACCCGCCAAACCCCCAGGTGTTTATGAATGAAAAACGGTTTACACACGACTCACAACTGATGACGTCCGAACACTTCCGGAACAAGTGCTTCACTGACGACTTGTGTTCGAACCACAACGCTGTAAATGCTTCACCCACGTACTACAAATACAAATAATCGCCAACAGAACCTAAACACCTAACCTAACCTATGCCTATATATGCACAATATGCTAATATATTATAATATTAATTTATACTTGAGAAAATTCCCGTTTTGAATGAACAGCATGTTAAAATTTATGAATGCGTCTGTGGGGGTCGACCGCTGGATGTAATGGACTTGTGTCGAGGACGGGTTGAATGTAGCAAGATAACCTTGTGGTCATGTTGTGTGTGTTAGGTCAGTCCTCTACCATTACATTTGGCTCCATCTCCAGAAAATACTTGGAAGACCAATTGTGTATTTTATTAAAGTGTATTTATTAAAGTTCATCTTGTGTGTTCTTGGGGGGGGGGTCGAGCACCCCTCCCCCCCCCCCACCCTATCTACGTCATCAGCATCGCCTCATGTGTGTGTGTGTGTGTGTGTGTGTGTGTGTGTGTGTGTGTGTGTGTGTGTGTGTGTGTGTGTGTGTGTGTGTGTGTGTGTGTGTGTGTGTGTGTGAGGCCGGGTGCTGGCGTTGTAGTGGGTGAGGGGTGATGAGTGTGCAGGAGCACTCACTCACTCACTCACTCACTCCCCCTACCTCCCCCTCCACGCTCAGAGGAAAAACTGTCATTGTCGCGTCCCAGGAATAGCCCACAACAGTTAGGGAGATCGCCCACCCACCGCCCGCACCTCCTCCTCTCTCACCCCACGTTCGAATTCACGTGTACGGTGGAGTTTTTTGGTGGGTATAACTGGTGAGAAATAGCTGTAATGGCTTATATATAGTGGAGGTGCGGCGTCTGGTGGCCTGAGATGCAAGAGACGAGGTCTGCCTTTTTGTGCTCGGACCCCCACCCTTACCGTATGCAGGCGGACCTCCCTCCACCACACTGCCTCCACCACACACACTGCCTCCACCACACACACTGCCCTCCACCACACACACGCTGCCTCCACCACACACACGCTGCCTCCACCACACACACGCTGCCTCCACCACACACACACTGCCTCCACCACACACACACTGCCTCCACCACACACACACTGCCTCCACCACACACACACTGCCTCCACCACACACACTGCCTCCACCACACACACTGCCTCCACCACACACACTGCCTCCACCACACACACGCTGCCTCCACCACACACACGCTGCCTCCACCACACACACGCTGCCTCCACCACACACACGCTGCCTCCACCACACACACGCTGCCTCCACCACACACACGCTGCCTCCACCACACACACGCTGCCTCCACCACACACACTACCCTCCACCACACACACTGCCTCCACCACACACACTGCCTCCACCACACACACACTGCCTCCACCACACACACACTGCCTCCACCACACACACACTGCCTCCACCACACACGCTGCCTCCACCACACACGCTGCCTCCACCACACACACACTGCCTCCACCACACACACACTGCCTCCACCACACACGCTGCCTCCACCACACACACTGCCTCCACCACACACACTGCCTCCACCACACACACTGCCTCCACCACACACACACTGCCTCCACCACACACACACTGCCTCCACCACACACACACTGCCTCCACCACACACACACTGCCTCCACCACACACACTGCCTCCACCACACACACACTGCCTCCACCACACACACACTGCCTCCACCACACACACGCTGCCTCCACCACACACACGCTGCCTCCACCACACACACGCTGCCTCCACCACACACACACTGCCTCCACCACACACACACTGCCTCCACCACACACACACTGCCTCCACCACACACACACTGCCTCCACCACACACACACTGCCTCCACCACACACACACTGCCTCCACCACACACACGCTGCCTCCACCACACACACGCTGCCTCCACCACACACACACTGCCTCCACCACACACACACTGCCTCCACCACACACGCGCTGCCTCCACCACACACACGCTGCCTCCACCACACACACACTGCCTCCACCACACACAGTTATGTGTGTGGTGGAGGCAGCATTTCCATAACTGCCTCCAGTTATGGAAATGGGATCAGGTGACAGGAGACCAAAGGGACAGTACACAATGAAGGGGAACAGCCTACCTGTAACGATTCGAGAAAGAGACCTGGGAGTGGATGTGACACCTAATCTAACTCCTGAGGCACATATAAATAGGATAACGACAGCAGCGTACTCTACACTGGCGAAAATTAGAACTTCATTCAGAAACCTAAATGAGGAAGCTTTTAGGGCGCTTTACACTGCCTACGTGAGACCCGTCTTAGAGTATGCCGCGCCATCATGGAGCCCCCACCTGAAGAAACACATAAAGAAACTGGAGAAGGTTCAGAGGTTTGCGACGAGGCTTGTCCCAGAGCTACGAGGGATGGGATATGAAGAGCGGCTGAAGGAACTGAACCTTACGACACTAGAGAAAAGAAGGGAGAGAGGAGATATGATAGGGACATATAAAATACTCAGGGGAATTGACAAAGTGGAAATAGATGAAATGTTCACACGTAATAATAACAGAACGAGGGGACATGGGTGGAAACTGGAAACTCAGATGAGTCACAGAGATGTTAGGAAGTTTTCTTTTAGCGTGAGAGTAGTGGAAAAATGGAATGCACTTGGGGAACAGGTTGTGGAAGCAAATACTATTCATACTTTTAAAACTAGGTATGATAGGGAAATGGGACAGGAGTCATTGCTGTAAACAACCGATAGCTAGAAAGGCGGGATCCAAGAGTCAATGCTCGATCCTGCAAGCACATATAGGTGAGTATATAGGTGAGTACACACACTGCCTCCACCACACACACACTGCCTCCACCACACACACACTGCCTCCACCACACACACGCTGCCTCCACCACACACACTGCCTCCACCACACACACTGCCCTCCACCACACACACTGCCCTCCACCACACACGCTGCCTCCACCACACACGCTGCCTCCACCACACACACGCTGCCTCCACCACACACACGCTGCCTCCACCACACACACACTGCCTCCACCACACACACGCTGCCTCCACCACACACACGCTGCCTCCACCACACACACTGCCTCCACCACACACACACTGCCTCCACCACACACGCGCTGCCTCCACCACACACACGCTGCCTCCACCACACACACACTGCCTCCACCACACACACTGCCTCCACCACACACACACTGCCTCCACCACACACACTGCCTCCACCACACACACGCAGCCTCCACCACACACACACTGCCTCCACCACACACGCTGCCTCCACCACACACACTGCCTCCACCACACACACTGCCTCCACCACACACGCTGCCTCCACCACACACACTGCCTCCACCACACACGCTGCCTCCACCGCACACGCTGCCTCCACCGCACACGCTGCCTCCACCACACACGCTGCCTCCACCACACACACTACCCTCCACCACACACACTGCCTCCACCATACACACTACCCTCCACCACACACACGCTGCCTCCACCACACACACGCTGCCTCCACTACACACACGCTGCCTCCACCACACACACGCTGCCTCTACCACACATACTGCCTCCACCACACACGCTGCCTCCACCGCACACGCTGCCTCCACCACACACGCTGCCTCCACCACACACACTACCCTCCACCACACACACTGTCCCCACCACACACACTACCCTCCACCACACACACGCTGCCTCCACCACACACACGCTGCCTCCACCACACACACGCTGCCTCCACCACACACACGCTGCCTCCACCACACACACGCTGCCTCCACCACACACGCTGCCTCCACCACACACGCTGCCTCCACCACACACACTGCCTCCACCACACACACTGCCTCCACCACACACACTACCCTCCACCACACACACTGCCTCCACCACACACACACTGCCTCCACCACACACACTACCCTCCACCACACACACGCTGCCTCCACCACACACACGCTGCCTCCACCACACACACGCTGCCTCCACCACACACGCTGCCTCCACCACACACACTGCCTCCACCACACACACTGCCTCCACCACACACACTACCCTCCACCACACACACTACCCCCCACCACACACACTACCCTCCACCACACACACTGCCTCCACCACACACACTACCCTCCACCACACACACTACCCTCCACCACACACACTACCCTCCACCACACACACTACCCTCCACCACACACGCTGCCTCCACCACACACACTGCCTCCACCACACACGCTGCCTCCACCACACACGCTGCCTCCACCACACACGCTGCCTCCACCACACACACTGCCCTCCACCACACATACTGCCCTCCACCACACACACTGCCCTCCACCACACACACTGCCAGTCCGTCTTTATCTCGTCGAGAGAGACAGACAGACAGACAGAGATCGACAGTTTCAGAAAGACAGAGATATGAGCAAGCTTGCACTTTCACTAGAAACATTGTCATTCCTAATGAGCCGTAGCCTTCTAGGTAACAACAAGGAGAGAGAGAGAGAGAGAGAGAGAGAGAGAGAGAGAGAGAGAGAGAGAGAGAGACTGTCAAACAGGTGAGGGGTGAGCATCGGCCAGGTGCGTCTCCACTACTCCCACACTTGACACACACCTGTCAACAGCGTGTGTGGCCGGTCAACTTGACTCAGATTATACATCACATGAAAGGTCCTATAATGATCACTGATTGAGTCTAACAGGAGAAAGCAAAGCACATTTGTCGTTAGTGCAAGTTAACTGAGAGAGAGAGAGAGGGAGGGGGAGGGAGGGGGCTGGGAGATGGGGCGTAGGGGGAGGGGGCGTAGGGGGAGTGGGGGTGAAGGGGGGATGGGGTAGACGGTGGCAAGCACCGCCCTTGCCCGGAGCAGCGGGATTCCCTGAGAGCAACTGACCTGCCTTTGTCGCTCCCAGACGGCCTGGCTGCCCTGTGCCTGCTCCCCCCCACATACTCACAACCCCCCACACGCCCCCCACACGCCCCCAGCGTCACGCCCCGCCGCCCATCACACCTCCCCCCCCTCACACCCGCCCACACCAGGGGCGGTTCACCTCCCGGGCGCTGCACGAGTCCCGATTTCGCGGGCCGGCTTGTCACTGACTGTCTCTCTCTTGGTCGCCAGACATTATAGTTAATCACCACTTCACGTGGACTGGAGGGGGAGTGGTTGGGGGATGATCGTTGTAAGTGGAGCACAAGGAGGTGGCTGGGGCTCCTTGACTGCTGGGGGTGTGGCCTGGAGCCCTCATGACAGGTGGGTGTGGCCTGGAGCCTTCTTGACAAGTGGGAGGGTGTGGCCTGGAGCCCTCTTGACAGGTGGTGGGGTGTGGCCTGGAGCCCTCTTGACAGGTGGGAGGGTGTGGCCTGGAGCCCTCTTGACAGGTGGTGTGGTGTGGCAAGGAGTTTCTTGACAGGTGGGAGGGTGTGGCGTGGAGCCCTCTTGACAGGTGAGGGGTGTGTCCTGGAGCCCTCTTGACAGGTGGGAGGGTGTGGCCTGGAGCCCTCTTGACAGGTGGGAGGGTGTGGCCTGGAGCCCTCTTGACAGGTGGGAGGGTGTGTCCTGGAGCCCTCTTGACAGGTGGGAGGGTGTGGCCTGGAGCCCTCTTGACAGGTAGGAGGGTGTGGCCAGGAGCCCTCTTGACAGGTGGGAGGGTGTGTCCTGGAGCCCTCTTGACAGGTGGGAGGGTGTGTCCTGGAGCCCTCTTGACAGGTGGGAGGGTGTGTCCTGGAGCCCTCTTGACAGGTGGGAGGGTGTGGCCTGGAGCCCTCTTGACAGGTAGGAGGGTGTGGCCAGGAGCCCTCTTGACAGGTGGGAGGGTGTGTCCTGGAGCCCTCTTGACAGGTGGGAGGGTGTGTCCTGGAGCCCTCTTGACAGGTGAGAGGGTGTGGCCTGGAGCCCTCTTGACAGGTGGGAAGGTGTGGCGTGGAGCCCTCTTGACAGGTGGGTGTGGCGTGGAGCCCTCTTGACAGGTGGTGGGGTGTTGTCTGGAGCCCTCTTGACAGGTGGGAGGGTGTGTCCTGGAGCCCTCTTGACAGGTGGTGGGGTGTGGCCTGGAACCCTCTTGACAGGTGGTGGGGTGTGGCCTGGAGCCCTCTTGACAGGTGGTGGGGTGTGGCCTGGAACCCTCTTGACAGGTGGTGGGGTGTGGCCTGGAACCCTCTTGACAGGTGGTGGGGTGTGGCCTGGAACCCTCTTGACAGGTGGTGGGGTGTGGCCTGGAACCCTCTTGACAGGTGGTGGGGTGTGACCTGGAGCCCTCTTGACAGGAGGGAGGGTTTGGAGTGGAGCCCTCTTGACAGGTGGTGGGTTGTGGCCTGGAGCCCTCTTGACAGGTGGTGGGGTGTGGCCTGGAGCCCCTCTTGACAGGTGGTGGGGTGTGACCTGGAGCCCTCTTGACAGGAGGGAGGGTTTGGCGTGGAGCCCTCTTGACAGGTGGTGGGTTGTGACCTGGAGCCCTCTTGACAGGTGGGAGGGTGTGGCCTGGAGCCCTCTTGACAGGTGGTGGGGTGTGGCCTGGAGCCCTCTTGACAGGTGGTGGGGTGTGGCGTGGAGCCCTCTTGGCAGATGGGGTGTGGCGTGGAGCCCTCTTGACAGGTGGGGTGTGGCGTGGAGCCCTCTTGACAGGTGGTGGGGTGTGGCCTGGAGCCCTCTTGACAGGTGGTGGGGTGTGGCCTGGAGCCCTCTTGACAGGTGGTGGGGTGTGGCGTGGAGCCCTCTTGACAGATGGGAGGGTGTGGCCTGGAGCCCTCTTGACAGGTGGTGGGGTGTGGCCTGGAGCCCTCTTGACAGGTGGGAGGGTGTGGCCTGGAGCCCTCTTGACAGGTGGTGGGGTGTGGCGTGGAGCCCTCTTGACAGGTGGGGTGTGGCGTGGAGCCCTCTTGACAGGTGGGGTGTGGCGTGGAGCCCTCTTGACAGGTGGGGTGTGGCGTGGAGCCCTCTTGACAGGTAGTAGGGTGTGGCGTGGAGCTGGTCCTGAGTGGTTGAGGTGCGGCCAAGCCCCGTTGATAAGAGAGGGTGTGGTCTATTAACCCTATTAACCTATTAACCTTATAAAGCCCTATTAACAGAGAAGTGACCACTTACGCAACATTAATAAATTGTCACTTTAATACATTGAAAATACAATGGAGAAGAACTCTCTTTACTACAAGGTCCCACGCGGCGCCCCAGACACAACCTAACCACAACGTTACTTGTACGTTACCACAACATTGTAGAAACGTTGTGTGTGGTGGGTTGTGTGGGTGCTCACAACACACTACCACAGCCGCCTCTACACTCACTCGCTGAGTGCTTCACCACACACACACCTTAATGCTTCACCACACACACCTTAATGCTTCACCACACACACACCTTAATGCTTCACCACACACACACACCTTAATGCTTCACCACACACACACCTTAATGCTTCACCACACACACACACCTTAATGCTTCACCACACACACACCTTAATGCTTCACCACACACACACCTTAATGCTTCACCACACACACACACCTTAATGCTTCATCACACACACACCTTAATGCTTCACCACACACACACCTTAATGCTTCACCACACACACCTTAATGCTTCACCACACACACACCTTAATGCTTCACCACACACACACCTTAATGCTTCACCACACTCACCTTAATGCTTCCACCACACACACACCTTAATGCTCACCACACACACACCTTAATGCTTCACCACACACACACCTTAATGCTTCACCACACACCTTAATGCTTCACCACACACACACCTTAATGCTTCACCACACACACACCTTAATGCTTCACCACACACCTTAATGCTTCACCACACACACACCTTAATGCTTCACCCACACACACCTAATGCTTCACCACACACCTTAATGCTTCACCACACACACACCTTAATGCTTCACCACACACCTAATGCTTCACCACACACACACCTTAATGCTTCACCACCACACACCTTAATGCTTCACCACACACACACCTTAATGCTTCACCACACACTCACCTTAATGCTTCACCACACACCTTAATGCTTCACCACACACACACACACACACACCTTAATGCTTCACCACACACACACCTTAATGCTTCACCACACACCTTAATGCTTCACCACACACACACCTTAATGCTTCACCACTCACCTTAATGCTTCACCACACACACACCTAAATGCTTCACCACACACACACCTTAATGCTTCACCACACACACACACCTTAATGCTTCACCACACACTCACCTTAATGCTTCACCACACAACACTACCACACACCCACTTAATGCTTCACCACACACACACCTTAATGCTTCACCACACACACCTTAATGCTTCACCACACACCACACCTTAATGCTTCACCACACCACACACACCTTAATGCTTCACCACACCACTCACCTTAATGCTTCACACACACACCTTAATGCTTCACCACACACACCTTTAATGCTCACCACTCACCTTAATGCTTCACCACACACACACCTTAATGCTTCACCACACACACACACACACCTTAATGCTTCACCACACACACACCCTTAATGCTTCATCACACACTACCTTAATGCTTCACCACACACCTTAATGCTTCACCACCACACACACCTTAATGCTTCACCACACACACACCTTAATGCTTCACCACACACCTTAATGCTTCACCCACACACCACCTTAATGCTTCACCACCACACCTTAATGCTTCACCACACACACACCTTAATGCTCACCACACACACACCTTAATGCTTCACCACACACACACTTAATGCTTCACCACACTCACCTAATGCTTCACCACACACTCACCTTAATGCTTCACCACACACACACCTTAATTGCTTCACCACTCCACCTTAATGCTACACCACACACCTTAATGCCTCACCACTCACCTTAATGCTTCACCACACACACACACCTTAATGCTTCACCCCACACACACACACACCTTAATGCTTCACCACACACACACCTTAATTGCTTCACCACACACTACACCTTAATGCTTCAACCACACACACCTTAATGCTTCACCACACACACACCTTAATGCGTTCACCACACACACACCTTAATGCTTCACCACACACCTTAATGCTTCACCACACACACACCTTAATGCTTCACCACACACACACCTTAATGCTTCACCACACACTACACCTTAATGCTTTCACCACACACACACCTTAATGCTTCACCACAACACACCTTAATGCTTCACCACACACACACCTTAATGCTTTCACCACACACAACACACCTTAATGCTTCACCACACACACACATTAATGCTTCACCACCACACACCTTAATGCTTCACCACACACACACCTTAATGCTTCACCACACACCTTAATGCTTCACCACACACACACCTTAATGCTTTCACCACAACACTACACCTTAATGCTTCACCACACACCACCTTAATGCTTCACCACACACACACCTTAATGCCTTCACCACACACACACCTTAATGCTTCACCACACCACCTTAATGCTTCACCACACACACACCTTAATGCTTCACCACACACACACCTTAATGCTTCACCACACACCTTAATGCTTCACCACACACACACCTTAATGCTTCACCACACACCTTAATGCTTCACCACACACCTTAATGCTTCACCACACACACACCTTAATGCTTCACCACACACACACCTTAATGCTTCACCACACACACACCTTAATGCTTCACCACACACACACCTTAATGCTTCACCACACACACACCTTAATGCTTCACCACACACACACCTTAATGCTTCACCACACACACACCTTAATGCTTCACACACCTTAATGCTTCACCACACACCTTAATGCTTCACCACACACACCTTAATGCTTCACCACACACACACCTTAATGCTTCACCACCACACACCTTAATGCTTCACCACACACACACCTTAATGCTTCACCACACACACACCTTAATGCTTCACCACACACACACCTTAATGCTTCACCACACACACACCTTAATGCTTCACCACACACACACCTTAATGCTTCACCACACACCTTAATGCTTCACCACACACACACCTTAATGCTTCACCACACACACACCTTAATGCTTCACCACACACCTTAATGCTTCACCACACACACACCTTAATGCTTCACCACACACACACCTTAATGCTTCACCACACACACACCTTAATGCTTCACCACACACACCTTAATGCTTCACCACACACACACCTTAATGCTTCACCACACACACACCTTAATGCTTCACCACACACACACCTTAATGCTTCACCACACACACACCTTAATGCTTCACCACACACACACCTTAATGCTTCACCACACACTCACCTTAATGCTTCACCACACACACACACCTTAATGCTTCACCACTCACCTTAATGCTTCACCACACACACACCTTAATGCTTCACCACACTCACCTTAATGCTTCACCACACACACACCTTAATGCTTCACCACACTCACCTTAATGCTTCACCACACACTCACCTTAATGCTTCACCACACACACACCTTAATGCTTCACCACACACACACCTTAATGCTTCACCACACACACACCTTAATGCTTCACCACACACACACACCTTAATGCTTCACCACACACACACCTTAATGCTTCACCACACACACACCATTAATGCTTCACCACACACACACCTTAATGCTTCACCACACACACACCTTAATGCTTCACCACACACACACCTTAATGCTTCACCACACACACACCTTAATGCTTCACCACACACACCACCTTAATGCTTCACCACACACACACCTTAATGCTTCACCACACACACACCTTAATGCTTCACCACACACCACCTTAATGCTTCACCACACACACCTTAATGCTTCACCACACACACACCTTAATGCTTCACCACACACACACCTTAATGCTTCACCACACACACACCTTAATGCTTCACACACACACCTTAATGCTTCACCACACACACACCTTAATGCTTCACCACACACACACCTTAATGCTTCACCACACACACACCTTAATGCTTCACCACACACACACCTTAATGCTTCACCACACACACACCTTAATGCTTCACCACTCACCTTAATGCTTCACCACACACACACCTTAATGCTTCACCACACACACACCTTAATGCTTCACCACACACACACCTTAATGCTTCACCACACACCTTAATGCTTCACACACACACACCTTAATGCTTCACCACACACACACCTTAATGCTTCACCACACACACACCTTAATGCTTCACCACACACACACACCTATAATGCTTCCACACACACCTTAATGCTTCACCACACACACACCTTAATGCTTACCACACACACAACCATAATGCTTTCACCCACCACACACACCTTAATGCCTTCACCACACTCACCTTAATGCTTCACCACACACACACACCTTAATGCTTCACCACACACACACCATAATGCTTCACCACACACACTCACCTTAATGCTTCACCACACACACACCTTAATGCTTCACCACACACCTTAATGCTTCAACCACAACAAGACCTTAATGCTTCACCACACACACCTTAATGCTTCACCACACACACACCTTAATGCTTCACCACACACACACACCTTAATGCTTCACCACCACACCTTAATGCTTCACCACACACACACACTTAATGCTTCACCACACACTCACCTTAATGCTTCACCACACGACACAACCTTAATGCTTCACCACACACTCACACCTTAATGCTTCACCACACACTCACCTTAATGCTTCACCACACACACAACCTTAATGCTTCACCACGACACCTCACCTTAATGCTTTCACCACACACACACACCTTAATGCTTCACACACACACACCTTAATGCTTCACCACACACACCTTAATGCTTCACCACACACACACCTTAATGCTTCACCACACACTCACCTTAATGCTTCACCACACACACACCTTAATGCTTCACCACACACACACCTTAATGCTTCACCACACACCACCTTAATGCTTCACCACACACACACACCTTAATGCTTCACCACACACACACCTTAATGCTTCACCACACACACACACCTTAATGCTTCACCACACACACCTTAATGCTTCACCACACACTACACCTTAATGCTTCACCACACACACACCTTAATGCTTCACCACACACACACCTTAATGCTTCACCACACACACACCTTAATGCTTCACCACACACACACCTTAATGCTTCACCACACACTCACCTTAATGCTTCACCACACACACACCTTAATGCTTCACCACACACACACCTTAATGCTTCACCACACACACCTTAATGCTTCACCACACACTCACCTTAATGCTTCACCACACACACACCTTAATGCTTCACCACACACACACCTTAATGCTTCACCACACACACACCTTAATGCTTCACCACACACACCTTAATGCTTCACCACACACACACCTTAATGCTTCACCACACACACACCTTAATGCTTCACCACACACACCTTAATGCTTCACCACACACACACCTTAATGCTTCACCACACACACACCTTAATGCTTCACCACACACACACCTTAATGCTTCACCACACACACCTTAATGCTTCACCACACACACACCTTAATGCTTCACCCACACACCTTAATGCTCACCACCACCTTAATGCTTCACCACACACACACACCTTAATGCTTCACCACACTCACCTTAATGCTTCACCACACACACACCTTAATGCTTCCACCACACACTCACCTTAATGCTTCACCACACACACTCACCTTAATGCTTCACCACACACACACCTTAATGCTTCACCACACACACACACCTTAATGCTTCACCACACACACACCTTAATGCTTCACCACACACACACACCTTAATGCTTCACCACACTCACCTTAATGCTTCACCACACACACACACCTTAATGCTTCACCACACACACACCTAATGCTTCACCACACACACACCTAAGCTTAACCACACACCTTAATGCTTCACCACACACACACCGTAATGCTTCACCAACACAACACACTTAATGCTTCACCCACACACACCTTATGCTTCACCACACAACCACCTAAGTGCTTCACCACACACAAAACACACACCTTAATGCTTCACCACACACCCACACCTTAATGCTTCATCCACACACCCTTAATGCTTCACCACACACACACCTTAATGCTTCACCACACACACTAATGCTTCAACCACCACACACACTAATGCTTCACACACACACCTTAAATGCTTCAACCAACACACTCACCTTAATGCTTCATCCACACAAAGCACACCTTAATGCTTCACCACACACTCACCTTAAATGCTTCACACACACACACACCTTAATGCTTCACCACACACCACCTTTAATGCTTCACCACACACGCCACACCATGAATGCTTCACCACACACAGCCTTAATGCTTCACCCAACTCACCTTAGAATGCTTCAACCACACACCCACATACCTTACTGCTTCACACCACTATCCTTAATGCTTCACCACCACACACACCTATGCTTCACCACTACACACACCTTATGCTTCACCACACACACCTTAATGCTTCACCACACACACACCTTAATGCTTCACCACACACACTCACCTTAATGCTTCACCACACACACCTTAATGCTTCACCACACACACACCTTAATGCTTCACCACACACTCACCTTAATGCTTCACCACACACACCTTAATGCTTCACCACACACACACCTTAATTCTTCACCACACACACCTTAATGCTTCACCACACACACCTTAATGCTTCACCACACACACACCTTAATGCTTCACCACACACCTTAATGCTTCACCACACACACACACCTTAATGCTTCACCACACACACTCACCTTAATGCTTCACCACACACTCACCTTAATGCTTCACCACACACACACCTTAATGCTTCACCACACACACACCTTAATGCTTCACCACACACACACCTTAATGCTTCACCACACACTCACCTTAATGCTTCACCACACACATTCACCTTAATGCTTCACCACACACACTCACCTTAATGCTTCACCACACACTCACCTTAATGCTTCACCACACACTCACCTTAATGCTTCACCACACACTCACCTTAATGCTTCACCACACACTCACCTTAATGCTTCACCACACACACCTTAATGCTTCACCACACACACATCTTAATGCTTCACCACACACACACCTTAATGCTTCACCACACACACACCTTAATGCTTCACCACACACACACCTTAATGCTTCACCACACACACCTTAATGCTTCACCACACACACACACCTTAATGCTTCACCACACACCTTAATGCTTCACCACACACTCACCTTAATGCTTCACCACACACACACACCTTAATGCTTCACCACACACCTTAATGCTTCACCACACACTCACCTTAATGCTTCACCACACACACCTTAATGCTTCACCACACACACTCACCTTAATGCTTCACCACACACGCACACCTTAATGCTTCACCACACACACCTTAATGCTTCACCACACACACATCTTAATGCTTCACCACACACACTCACCTTAATGCTTCACCACACACGCACACCATAATGCTTCACCACACACACCTTAATGCTTCACCACACACACATCTTAATGCTTCACCACACACACTCACCTTAATGCTTCACCACACACACTCACCTTAATGCTTCACCACACACGCACTCCTTAATGCTTCACCACACACACCTTAATGCTTCACCACACACACCTTAATGCTTCACCACACACACACCTTAATGCTTCACCACACACTCACCTTAATGCTTCACCACACACACCTTAATGCTTCACCACACACCTTAATGCTTCACCACACACACACCTTAATGCTTCACCACACACACCTTAATGCTTCACCACACACTCACCTTAATGCTTCATCACACACACACCTTAATGCTTCACCACACACTCACCTTAATGCTTCACCACACACACCTTAATGCTTCACCACACACCTTAATGCTTCACCACACACGCACACCATAATGCTTCACCACACACCTTAATGCTTCACCACACACCTTAATGCTTCACCACACACACACCTTAATGCTTCACCACACACCTTAATGCTTCACCACACACACACCTTAATGCTTCACCACACACACACCTTAATGCTTCACCACACACTCACCTTAATGCTTCACCACACACACACCTTAATGCTTCACCACACACACACCTTAATGCTTCACCACACACACACCTTAATGCTTCACCACTCACACACACCATAATGCTTCACCACACACACACCTTAATGCTTCACCACACACACACCTTAATGCTTCACCACACACACCATAATGCTTCACCACACACACACCTTAATGCTTCACCACTCACACCATAATGCTTCACCACACACACACCTTAATGTTTCACCACACACACACCTTAATGCTTCACCACACACACACCTTAATGCTTCACCACACACACACCTTAATGCTTCACCACACACACACCTTAATGCTTCACCACTCACCTTAATGCTTCACCACACACACATCTTAATGCTTCACCACACACACACCTTAATGCTTCACCACACACACATCTTAATGCTTCACCACACACATCTTAATGCTTCACCACACACATCTTAATGCTTTACCACACACACACCTTAATGCTTCACCACACACACATCTTAATGCTTCACCACACACACATCTTAATGCTTCACCACACACACCTTAATGCTTCACCACACACACATCTTAATGCTTCACCACACACACACCTTAATGCTTCACCACACACACACCTTAATGCTTCACCACACACCTTAATGCTTCACCACACACACACCTTAATGCTTCACCACACACACACCTTAATGCTTCACCACACACACACCTTAATGCTTCACCACACACACACCTTAATGCTTCACCACACACCTTAATGCTTCACCACACACACACCTTAATGCTTCACCACACACACCTTAATGCTTCACCACACACACACCTTAATGCTTCACCACACACACACCTTAATGCTTCACCACACACACACCTTAATGCTTCACCACACACACCTTAATGCTTCACCACACACTCACCTTAATGCTTCATCACACACACACCTTAATGCTTCACCACACACTCACCTTAATGCTTCACCACACACACCTTAATGCTTCACCACACACCTTAATGCTTCACCACACACGCACATCATTAATGCTTCAACCACACACACCTTAATGCTTCAACCACACACAACCTTAATGCTTCACACCACCACAACACTTAATGCTTCACCACTCACACTTAATGCTTCACCACAACACACATCTTAATGCTTCACCACCACACACACACCTAATGCTTCACCACACACTCACTCTTAATGCTTCACCACACACACATCTTAATGCTTGCACCACACACACATCCTTAATGCTTCACCACACACACACCCTTAATGCTTCACCACTCACACACACCTTAATGCTTCACCACACACACACCTTAATGCTTCAACCACACACAAACTCTTAATGCTTCACCACACACACCATTAATGCTTCACCACACACACACCTTAATGCTTCACCACTCACACCATAATGCTTCACCACACACACACCTTAATGTTTCACCACACACACACCTTAATGCTTCACCACACACACACCTTAATGCTTCACCACACACACACCTTAATGCTTCACCACACACACACCTTAATGCTTCACCACTCACCTTAATGCTTCACCACACACACATCTTAATGCTTCACCACACACACACCTTAATGCTTCACCACACACACATCTTAATGCTTCACCACACACATCTTAATGCTTCACCACACACATCTTAATGCTTTACCACACACACACCTTAATGCTTCACCACACACACATCTTAATGCTTCACCACACACACATCTTAATGCTTCACCACACACACCTTAATGCTTCACCACACACACATCTTAATGCTTCACCACACACACACCTTAATGCTTCACCACACACACACCTTAATGCTTCACCACACACCTTAATGCTTCACCACACACACACCTTAATGCTTCACCACACACACACCTTAATGCTTCACCACACACACACCTTAATGCTTCACCACACACACACCTTAATGCTTCACCACACACACACCTTAATGCTTCACCACACCTTAATGCTTCACCACACACACACCTTAATGCTTCACCACACACCTTAATGCTTCACCACACACACACCTTAATGCTTCACCACACACACCTTAATGCTTCACCACACACACACCTTAATGCTTCACCACACACACACCTTAATGCTTCACCACACACACACCTTAATGCTTCACCACACACACATCTTAATGCTTCACCACACACACATCTTAATGCTTCACCACACACATCTTAATGCTTCACCACACACACACCTTAATGCTTCACCACACACACACCTTAATGCTTCACCACACACACACCTTAATGCTTCACCACACACACACCTTAATGCTTCACCACACACACACCTTAATGCTTCACCACACACACATCTTAATGCTTCACCACACACACATCTTAATGCTTCACCACACACACACCTTAATGCTTCACCACACACCTTAATGCTTCACCACACACACATCTTAATGCTTCACCACACACATCTTAATGCTTCACCACACACATCTTAATGCTTCACCACACACATCTTAATGCTTCACCACACACATCTTAATGCTTCACCACACACACACCTTAATGCTTCACCACACACCTTAATGCTTCACCACACACACATCTTAATGCTTCACCACACACATCTTAATGCTTCACCACACACATCTTAATGCTTCACCACACACATCTTAATGCTTCACCACACACACACCTTAATGCTTCACCACACACACATCTTAATGCTTCACCACACACACATCTTAATGCTTCACCACACACACACCTTAATGCTTCACCACTCACCTTAATGCTTCACCACACACACATCTTAATGCTTCACCACACACACACCTTAATGCTTCACCACACACACATCTTAATGCTTCACCACACACATCTTAATGCTTCACCACACACACACCTTAATGCTTCACCACACACACACCTTAATGCTTCACCACACACACATCTTAATGCTTCACCACACACACCTTAATGCTTCACCACACACACATCTTAATGCTTCACCACACACACACCTTAATGCTTCACCACACACACATCTTAATGCTTCACCACACACATCTTAATGCTTCACCACACACATCTTAATGCTTCACCACACACACACCTTAATGCTTCACCACACACACATCTTAATGCTTCACCACACACACATCTTAATGCTTCACCACACACACATCTTAATGCTTCACCACACACACATCTTAATGCTTCACCACACACACCTTAATGCTTCACCACACACACACCTTAATGCTTCACCACACACACACCTTAATGCTTCACCACTCACCTTAATGCTTCACCACACACACATCTTAATGCTTCACCACACACACACCTTAATGCTTCACCACACACACATCTTAATGCTTCACCACACACACATCTTAATGCTTCACCACACACATCTTAATGCTTCACCACACACATCTTAATGCTTCACCACACACACACCTTAATGCTTCACCACACACACATCTTAATGCTTCACCACACACACATCTTAATGCTTCACCACACACACCTTAATGCTTCACCACACACACATCTTAATGCTTCACCACACACACACCTTAATGCTTCACCACACACACACCTTAATGCTTCACCACACACCTTAATGCTTCACCACACACACACCTTAATGCTTCACCACACACACACCTTAATGCTTCACCACACACACACCTTAATGCTTCACCACACACTTTAATGCTTCACCACACACACCTTAATGCTTCACCACACACACCTTAATGCTTCACCACACACACCTTAATGCTTCACCACACACACCTTAATGCTTCACCACACACACACCTTAATGCTTCACCACACACACACCTTAATGCTTCACCACACACACACCTTAATGCTTCACCACACACCTTAATGCTTCACCACACACCTTAATGCTTCACCACACACACACCTTAATGCTTCACCACACACACACCTTAATGCTTCACCACACACACCTTAATGCTTCACCACACACACACCTTAATGCTTCACCACCCACACACCTTAATGCTTCACCACACACACCTTAATGCTTCACCACACACACCTTAATGCTTCACCACACACACACCTTAATGCTTCACCACACACACACCTTAATGCTTCACCACACACACACCTTAATGCTTCACCACACACCTTAATGCTTCACCACACACACACCTTAATGCTTCACCACACACACACCTTAATGCTTCACCACACACACACCTTAATGCTTCACCACACACACACCTTAATGCTTCACCACACACTGTACACGTGATCCTGTGGTCCCGGGTTCGATCCCAGGCGCCGGAGAGAAACAATGGGCAGAGTTTCTTTCACCCTATGCCCCTGTTACCTAGCAGTAAAATAGGTACCTCAGTGTTAGTCAGCTGTCACGGACTGCTTCCTGAGGGTGGAGGCTTGGTCGAGGACCGGGCCGCGAGGACACTAAAGCCCCGAAATCATCTCAAGATAACCAAGATCACGTTAGTGTGATCTCTGTGTGTAATGATGTAAGGGCGAAGAGGGAGAACGGGCTGTTGACATAGCTCGGGTGCAGGGGGGAGTTGTGTAAAACCCTGGTTTGTGTCTCGGAGAGGCTGCAGGATCCAGTAAGTTTAGTAGAACTTCGGTTTCACCTCTTTTTACCCTGTCGTAGCTCAGTCGATTAAGGCAGTGTCTGGGATGCTCCCGGACGCAGGTTCGAATCCTCGTCACGGGCCTTGTGGATTTGTTCATTTGTACTCTTCACTTTATGGAGTCCGAAAACTTAAAATATTCCCAGGCGTAGTATAGTACACACATGTACTATACTAGGCCTCAGATAGCGTGTTTAAGGCCTAGGAAGGTTAGGTTAGGTTGTCTTTGCAACTGAAGTAGAAAGTCGTTTTCCAGTTTGTTCAAATTCAATAGTACCAATTTCTACTTTCTTATTGTTTTGAACGTCGGTATATGTACTATGATCTTAATTCTTACTATAATTACTACCGCAATAGGAGGACGGTCTCGCTTCATGCAGGTCGGCGTTCAATCCCCGACCATCCAAGTGGTTGAGCCACCATTCCTTCCCCCTGTCCCATCCCAAATCCTTATCCTGACCCCTTCCCAGTGCTGTATAGGCGTAATGGTTTGACGCTTTAGCCTGATAGTTCCCAGTTCACCAGGCCAGGGCGTGGCCGTGACAGGTCGACTGGTGACCTGTACCTCCCAATTCACCAGGCGCGCTCATAACACACGACGATCTCAACGCTACCTAACTGCTATATAAAGTCCACTACGGGCTCACCATAGCCCGTGCTACTTGGAACTTTTTGTTCCAAGTAGCGAATCTTAAACAACGACAACAACCTAACTGCTACCTAACTTTAGCTACCTAACTTGGTGCTGGAGACTTTAAACCAAGTCAACCAAGTTAGTCGTATATAGCGGAGCTGAGCACCCAGTCAGCCTTATATAGTGAAGCTGAGCACCCAGTCAGCCTTATATAGTGGAGCTGAGCACCCAGTCAGCCTTATATAGTGGAGCTGAGCACCCAGTCAGCCTTATATAGTGGAGCTGAGCACCCAGTCAGCCTTATATAGTGAAGCTGAGCACCCAGTCAGCCTTATATAGTGGAGCTGAGCACCAAGTTAGTCTTATATAGTGAAGCTGAGCACCAAGTTAGTCTTATATAGTGGAGCTGAGCACCAAGTTAGTCTTATATAGTGGAGCTGAGCACCCAGTCAGCCTTATATAGTGGAGCTGAGCACCAAGTCAATCTTATATAGTGGAGCTGAGCACCAAGTCAATCTTATATAGTGAAGCTGAGCACCAAGTCAATCTTATATAGTGGAGCTGAGCACCAAGTTAGCCTTATGTAGTGAAGCTGAGCACCCAGTCAGCCTTATATAGTGGAGCTGAGCACCAAGTTAGCCTTATGTAGTGAAGCTGAGCACCCAGTCAGCCTTATATAGTGGAGCTGAGCACCCAGTCAGCCTTATATAGTGAAGCTGAGCACCCAGTCAGCCTTATATAGTGGAGCTGAGCACCCAGTCAGCCTTATATAGTGAAGCTGAGCACCCAGTCAGCCTTATATAGTGGAGCTGAGCACCAAGTTAGCCTTATATAGTGAAGCTGAGCACCCAGTCAGCCTTATATAGTGGAGCTGAGCACCCAGTCAGCCTTATATAGTGGAGCTGAGCACCAAGTCAATCTTATATAGTGGAGCTGAGCACCCAGTCAGCCTTATATAGTGGAGCTGAGCACCCAGTCAGCCTTATATAGTGGAGCTGAGCACCCAGTCAGCCTTATATAGTGGAGCTGAGCACCCAGTCAGCCTTATATAGTGGAGCTGAGCACCCAGTCAGCCTTATATAGTGGAGCTGAGCACCCAGTCAGTCTTATATAGTGGAGTTTATATAGCCAGTCTTTGTGAGTTTGTGAGGAAGATGAGATGAGTATGAGAGGATGTGTTGGGTGTAGTAAGCGTGAGTTAGTGAGTGTGTATGGGAGTGTGTGTGTGAGTGTGTGTGTGAGTGTGTGAGTGACGGTGAGTGTGAGTGGGTGAGGGTGGATACTAGAAGGTGTCCCCTGGAGCGTGTTTCTAGGGTGGGCAGGTCTAGGGTGGCCAGGGTAGGGTGGGCAGGGTAGGGTGGGCAGGGTAGGGTGGCCAGGGTAGGGTGGCCAGGGTAGGGTGGCCAGGGCAGGGTGGCCAGGGTAGGGTGGCCAGGGTAGGGTGGCCAGGACAGGGTGGCCAGGGTAGGGTGGCCAGGACAGGGTGGCCAGGGTAGGGTGGCCAGGATAGGGTGGCCAGGGTAGGGTGGGCCAGGGCAGGGTGGGCCAGGGTAGGGTGGGCCAGGGTAGGGTGGGCCAGGGCAGGGTGGGCCAGGGTAGGGTGGGCCAGGGTAGGGTGGCCAGGGTAGGGTGGCCAGGGCAGGGTGGGCCAGGGCAGGGTGAAGGAGGAACAGGAGCCAGGAGGGTGGAGGCTGCACCCTCACACCACAGTGTAACTGCACCAGTATGGGCCGCCTCTCACCACTATCTGCGCCTCCTGTTTCAACCCCAACCTTAACTCCAATTGTTGCCAGATTTGTTGAGCAGGCGCCATGAAACCCAACCGCACGCACGCACGCACGCACGCACGCACACACGCACGCACACACGCACACACGCACACACGCGCACGCACGCACACACATACACACACACACACACACACACACACACACACACACACACACACACACACACACACACACACACACACACACACACACACACTGGGGCCCTGCCCTGGCCACCCTAGACCTGCCCACCCTACCCTGGCCAATGGGGCCTCGTAGCCTGGTGGATAGCGCGCAGGACTCGTAATTCTGGGCGCGGGTTCGATTCCCGCACCAGGCAGAAAGAAATGGGCAAAGTTTCTTTCACCCTGAATACCCCTGTTACCTAGCAGTAAATAGGTACCTGGGAGTTAGTCAGCTGTCACGGGCTGCTTCCTTGGTTGTGTGTGTGGTGTGGAAAAAAGTAGTTAGTAAACAGTTGATTGACAGTTGAGAGGCGGGCCGAAAGAGCAAAGCTCAACCCCCGCAAACACAAATAGGTGTATACAACTAGGTGAATACACACACACACACACACACACACACACACACACACACACACACACACACACACACACACACACACACACACACACACACACACACCCTGCCTTAGAAACTTGTGTAAGGAATCTTTCAGAACATTATATACCACATATGTCAGACCAATCCTGGAGTATGCGGCACCAGCATGGAGTCCATATCTAGTCAAGCATAAGACTAAATTGGAAAAGGTTCAAAGGTTTGCCACAAGACTAGTACCCGAGCTGAGAGGTATGAGCTACGAGGAAGAGACTACGGGAATTAAACCTCACGTCACTGGGAGATAGAAGAGTTAGAGGGGACATGATCACCAAATACAAGATTCTCAAGGGAATTGATAGGGTAGATAAAGACAGGCTATTTAACACAAGGGGAACACGCACAAGGGGACACAGGTGGAAACTGAGTGCCCAAATGAGCCACAGAGATATTAGAAAGAACTTTTTTAGTGTCAGAGTTGACCAGACCACACACTAGAAGTTGAAGGGACGACGACGTTTCGGTCCGTCCTGGACCATTCTCAAGTCGATTCAACATACTTCAGTCACGTTATTGTGACTCATCGCCTGCTAGTGTCAGAGTGGTTGACAAATGGAATGCATTAGGAAGAGATGTGGTGGAGGCTGACTCCATACACAGTTTCAAGTGTAGATATGATAGAGCCCAATAGGCTCAGGAACCTGTACACCAGTTGATTGACAGTTGAGAGGCGGGACCAAAGAGCCAGAGCTCAACCCCCGCAAGCACAACTAGGTGAGAACACAGTGCGGGCAGTAACAACACAACTAGCATCACTAGGTGTAACTAAAGCTCCTGGGCCCAGAGTATCACCAATGGCTACTAACTGAAGCAGCACAGGCCCTCAGCAGGGTCTGCAGGGGGGCCTGATGGCTGAGTGGACAGCGCTCGGGATTCATAGTCCTAAGGGTCCTGGTTCGATCCCCGGTGGAGGCGGAAACAAATGGGCAGTTTCTTTCACTCCTGATGCTCCTGTTCACCTAGCGGTAAATAGGTACCTGGAAGTGAGACAGCTGCTCCTGGGGGGTGTAAAACAAATAGGAGGCTTGGTCGAGGACCGGGCCGCGGGGACGCTAAGCCCCGTAATCATTTCAAGATAACCTCAAGAAGATAACATACCTCTAGCAATTATCTTTTCACTTACACAGGTGGGAATTGCTCAGCTGCTGGAAGTAGGCAAATGTGATGCCAGTCTACAAGAAAGGAGATAGAGAAGAGGTTCTTACACTACAGACCAGGGGCCAGATTCACGAAAGCACTTACGAACGTGTACATCTTTCCTCAATCTTTGACGGCTTTGGTTACATTTATTAAACAGTTTACAAGCATGAAAACTTGCCAATCAACTGTTGTTATTGTTATAAACAGCCTCCTGGTGCTTCGGAGCTCATTAACTGTTTAATAATTGTAAACAAAGCCGCCAAAGATTGATAAAAGATGTACAGGTTCGTAAGTGCTTGCGTAAGTGCTTTCGTGAATCTGCTCCCAGAGTCGCTCACAAGCATCCCTTACAAAGTACTTGAAAGAGTTATAAGGTTAAGACTAGTTGCACACCTCTGGAGAATTAGGTTTGTAAACAAAGCCGCCAAAGATTGAGAAAAGATGTACAGGTTCGTAAGTGTTTACGTAAGTGCTTTCGTGAATCTTTCGGAACAGGGAAATCTTGCTTGACGCGCCTCCTGCAGTTGTATGATAAGGTAAGGAGAATATGGCAAGACGGAGAAGGATGGGCAGACTGCATATTTCTGGACTGCCAGAAAGCCTTTGATACAGTATCACACAGATGGTTACCATACAAACTTGAGAGGCAGGCGGGAGTAAACGGAGCCGCACTATCATGGGTATGGAATTACCTGACAGACAGGTGTCAGAGAGTGACAGTGAGGGGCGAGGAGTCTGACTGGCGTAGAGTAACAAACGGGGTGCCTCAAGGATCAGTCCTGGCTCCCATACTATTTCTCAATTATATAAATGACTTGACTGCAGTCAAGTCATTTATGTCAAAGTTTGCACATGATGCGAAACTAAAGAGGAGACTTGAGACAGATGAGGATTGTAAGATTCTCCAGATTGACTTGAACAGGTTGCAGAACTGGTCTGAGAAATGGCTGCTAGAGTTCAACACCAACGAGTATAAGGTGATGGAAGTAGGATCAGGAGCCAGGAGACTGACAGGCCACTACACAATGAAGGGAAACTACCTCCCTATAACGACTTGAGAAAAACACTACGGAGTGAACCCAACACCAAACCTAACTCCAGAGGCTCATATTAACAGAATAACATCAGCGGCATACGCTACCCTGGCACAAGTCAGAGCATTCTTCAGAAACCTGATTAAGGAGGCAGGAGTCACGCCAGGTGAAGGTAAGGTAATTAGCAGGAGAAAGCACTAAGGAACTGGACGGTAGAGCGACGGTCTCGCTTCATGCAGGTCGGCGTTCAATCCCCGACCGTTCAAGTGGTTGGGTACCATTCCTTCCCTCCGTCCCATCCCAAATCCTGACCCCTTCCCAGTGCTATATAGTCGTAATGGCTTGGCGCTTTTTCCTGATAGTTCCCTTCCATTCCCTTCTCGTTCCGTGTTCTCTAGTGTTCTTGAACACTATGATGTTCTCTAGTGGTCTTGAACACTATGATGTTCTCTAGTGGTCTTGAACACTATGATGTTCTCTAGTGGTCTTGAACACTATGATGTTCTCTAGTGGTCTTGAACACTATGATGTTCTCTAGTGTTCTTGAACACAATGATGTTCTCTAGTGGTCTTGAACACTATGATGTTCTCTAGTGGTCTTGAACACTATGATGTTCTCTAGTGTTCTTGAACACTATGATGTTCTCTAGTGGTCTTGAACACTATGATGTTCTCTAGTGGTCTTGAACACTATGATGTTCTCTAGTGGTCTTGAACACTATGATGTTCTCTAGTGGTCTTGAACACTATGATGTTCTCTAGTGGTCTTGAACACTATGATGTTCTCTAGTGGTCTTGAACACTATGATGTTCTCTAGTGTTCTTGAACACTATGATGTTCTCTAGTGGTCTTGAACACTATGATGTTCTCTAGTGGTCTTGAACACTATGATGTTCTCTAGTGCTCTTGAACACTATGATGTTCTCTAGTGTTCTTGTTCTTAACCTAGCGAAGGTGGTGAAGGTATATGGTCCTGTCCCTTGACAGGCCTTGTCTGGCCTGTCAGGGGCCTTGTCTGGCCTGTCAAGGGGCCTTGTCTGGTCTGTCAGGGACCTTGTCTGGTCTGTCAGGGGCCTTGTCTGGCCTGTCAGGGGGGCCTTGTCTGGTCTGTCAGGGGGGCCTTGTCTGACCTGTCAGGGGGCCTTGTCTGGTCTGTCAGGGGGGCCTTGTCTGGCCTGTCAGGGGGCCTTGTCTGGCCTGTCAGGGGGGCCTTGTCTGGCCTGTCAGGGGGCCTTGTCTGGCCTGTCAGGGGGCCTTGTCTGGTCTGTCAGGGGCCTTGTCTGGCCTGTCAGGGGGCCTTGTCTGGTCTGTCAGGGGCCTTGTCTGGTCTGTCAGGGGCCTTGTCTGGTCTGTCAGGGGGGCCTTGTCTGGTCTGTCAGGGGGGCCTTGTCTGGTCTGTCAGGGGGGCCTTGTCTGGCCTGTCAGGGGGCCTTGTCTGGCCTGTCAGGGGGGCCTTGTCTGGCCTGTCTGGGGCCTTGTCTGGCCTGTCAGGGGGGCCTTGTCTGGCCTGTCAGGGGGGCCTTGTCTGGCCTGTCATGGGGCCTTGTCTGGTCTGTCAGGGGCCTTGTCTGGCCTGTCAGGGGGGCCTTGTCTGGCCTGTCAGGGGGCCTTGTCTGGCCTGTCAGGGGGGCCTTGTCTGGCCTGTCAGGGGGGCCTTGTCTGGCCTGTCAGGGGGGCCTTGTCTGGCCTGTCAGGGGGGCCTTGTCTGGCCTGTCAGGGGGGCCTTGTCTGGCCTGTCAGGGGGGCCTTGTCTGGCCTGTCAGGGGGGCCTTGTCTGGCCTGTCAGGGGGGCCTTGTCTGGCCTGTCAGGGGGGCTTTGTCTGGCCTGTCAGGGGGGCCTTGTCTGGCCTGTCAGGGGCCTTGTCTGGCCTGTCAGGGGCCTTGTCTGGCCTGTCAGGGGCCTTCTCTGGCCTGTCAGGGGCCTTGTCTGGCCTGTCAGGGGGACCTTGTCTGGCCTGTCAGGGGGGCCTTGTCTGGCCTGTCAGGGGGGCCTTGTCTGGTCTGTCAGGGGCCTTGTCTGCCCTGTCAGGGGCCTTGTCTGGCCTGTCAGGGGCCTTGTCTGGTCTGTCAGGGGCCTTGTCTGGCCTGTCAGGGGGGGCCTTGTCTGGCCTGTCAGGGGGCCTTGTCTGGCCTGTCAGGGGGCCTTGTCTGGCCTGTCAGGGGGGCCTTGTCTGGCATGTCAGGGGGCCTTGTCTGGCCTGTCAGGGGCCTTGTCTGGCCTTTCAGGGGCCTTGTCTGGCCAGTCAGGGGCCCCTCTTCCCCTCCACCCCTCTCATCCTCCACCACCCCTCTCATCCTCCACCCTCCCATCCTCCACCTTCCAATCCTCCACCTTCCCATCCTCCACCTTCCCATCCTCCACCCTTCCATCCTCCACCCTCCCATCCTCTACCCTCTCATCCTCCACCCCTCTCATCCTCCACCCCTCTCATCCTCCACCCCTCTCATCCTCCACCCCTCTCATCCTCCACTCCTCTTATCCTTCACCCCTCTCATCCTCCACCCCCTCCCATCCTCCACACCCTCCCATCCTCCACCCCTTCCCATCCTCCACCCCTTCCCATCCTCCACCCCCCTCCCATCCTCCACCCCCTCCCATCCTCCACCCCCTCCCATCCTCCACCCCCCTCCCATCCTCCACCCCCTCCCATCCTCCACCCCCTCCCATCCTCCACACCCTCCCATCCTCCACCCCCTCCATCCTCCACCCCCTTCCATCCTCCACCCCCTTCCATCCTCCACCCCCTTCCATCCTCCACCCCTTCCATCCTCCACCCCCTCCCATCCTCCACACCCTCCCATCCTCCACCCCTTCCCATCCTCCACCCCTTCCCATCCTCCACCCCTTCCCATCCTCCACCCCCCTCCCATCCTCCACCCCCTCCCATCCTCCACCCCCTCCCATCCTCCACACCCTCCCATCCTCCACCTCCTTCCATCCTCCACCCCCTTCCATCCTCCACCCCCTTCCATCCTCTACACTCTCCCATCCTCCACCCCCTCCCATCCTCCACACCCTCCCATCCTCCACCCCCTCCCATCCTCCACACCCTCCCATCCTCCACCCCCTCCCATCCTCCACACCCTCCCATCCTCCACACCCTCCCATCCTCCACCCCCTCCCATCCTCCACACCCTCCCATCCTCCACCCCCTCCCATCCTCCACCCCCTCCCATCCTCCACCCCCTCCCATCCTCCACACCCTCCCATCCTCCACCCCCCTCCCATCCTCCACACCCTCCCATCCTCCACCCCCTCCCATCCTCCACACAATCCCATCCTCCACCCCCCTCCCATCCTCCACACCCTCCCATCCTCCACACCCTCCCATCCTCCACCCCCCTCCCATCCTCCACACCCTCCCATCCTCCACCCCCTCCCATCCTCCACACCCTCCCGTCCTCCACCCCCCTCCCATCCTCCACACCCTCCCATCCTCCACCCCCTCCCATCCACCACACCCTCCCATCCTCCACCCCCCTCCCATCCTCCACACCCTCCCATCCTCCACCCCCTCCCATCCTCCACACCCTCCCATTCTCCACCCCCCTCCCATCCTCCACACCCTCCCATCCTCCACCCCCCTCCCATCCTCCACACCCTCCCATCCTCCACCCCCCTCCCATCCTCCACCCCCCTCCCATCCTCCACACCCTCCCATCCTCCACCCCCCTCCCATCCTCCACACCCTCCCATCCTCCACCCCCTCCCATCCTCCACACCCTCCCATTCTCCACCCCCCTCCCATCCTCCACACCCTCCCATCCTCCACCCCCCTCCCATCCTCCACACCCTCCCATCCTCCACACCCTCCCATCCTCCACCCCCCTCCCATCCTCCACACCCTCCCATCCTCCACTCCTTCCCATCCTCCACACCCTCCCATCCTCCACCCCCTCCCATCCTCCACACCCTCCCATCCTCCTCACCCTCCCATCCTCCTCACCCTCCCATCCTCCACACCCTCCCATCCTCCTCACCCTCCCATCCTCCACCCCCTCCCATCCTCCACCCCTCTCATAAATGGAGTATATTCTGTAGGAGTTACAGGCTATGGAGCCGGTGGTTGAGCGAACTGAACACTGGACGCGTGATCCTGTCGTCCCGGGTTCGATCCTGGGCGCCGGCGTGAAACAATAGGCAGAGTTTCTTTCACCCTGATGTCCCCTGTTACCTAGCAGTAAATAGGTACCTGGGAGTTAGTCAGCTGTCACGCACACTACACCCATAAGTACCACACTTTACTACATCTACTTTACGTCGCCTCGTAGGCAGGAGACAAGTCTACGATTCTTTAGAAAAAGGTTCACTACGGGCTCACCATAGCCCGTGCTACTTGGAACGATTCCTTCAAGGACAAGTTAACTTACCCTAAATAAGTGTATGTAAATGGATATCTCTGAGCAGGTGCTATCCTCCTTAACCAAGCTTATATAATATAGAAACTCTATAATTTATATAGCCGTTCTCCTAACATATATTCTCGACACATTCAGGGGCCGACGCTATATAAATATATCACCTGCTAAGGTCCCTCATATATCAGGGGCCGTCGCTATATAAATATATCACCTGCTAAGGTCCCTCATATATCAGGGGCCGTCGCTATATAAATATATCACCTGCTAAGGTCCCTCATATATCAGGGGCCGTCGCTATATAAATATATCACCTGCTAAGGTCCCTCATATATCAGGGGCCGTCGCTATATAAATATATCACCTGCTAAGGTCCCTCATATATCAGGGGCCGTCGCTATATAAATATATCACCTGCTAAGGTCACTCATATATCAGGGGCCGTCGCTATATAAATATATCACCTGCTAAGGTCCCTCATATATCAGGGGCCGTCGCTATATAAATATATCACCTGCTAAGGTCCCTCATATATCAGGGGCCGTCGCTATATAAATATATCACCTGCTAAGGTCCCTCATATATCTTTTTGTAAACATATGCCGTATGATCCTGAATCCCAGCTGACACAGTTCAACACTGGACCCAGAGTCTTAACAGAAGGTGACATGTGACTAAACACAGCAAGGAAAGGTGACATGTGACTAAACACAGCAAGGAAAGGTGACATGTGACTAAACACAGCAAGGAAAGGTGACATGTGACTAAACACAGCAAGGAAAGGTGACACGTGACTAAACACAGCAAGGAAAGGTGACATGTGACTAAACACAGCAAGGAAAGGTGACACGTGACTAAACACAGCAAGAAAAGGTGACAAGCAACAAAACACAGCAAGGAAAGGTGACAAGCAACTAAACACAGCAAGGAAAGGTGACACGCAACTAAACACAGCAAGGAAAGGTGACAAGCAACAAAACACAGCAAGGAAAGGTGACAAGCAACTAAGCACAGCAAGGAAAGGTGACATGTGACTAAACACAGCAAGGAAAGGTGACATGTGACTAAACACAGCAAGGAAAGGTGACAAGCAACTAAGCACAGCAAGGAAAGGTGACATGTGACTAAACACAGCAAGGAAAGGTGACAAACTAAACACAGCTAAGAAAGGTGACAAACAACTAAACACAGCAAGGAAAGGTGACAAACAACTAAACACAGCAAGGAAAGGTGACAAGCAACTAAACACAACAAGGAAAGGTGACAACTAAACACAGCAAGGAAAGGTGACAAACTAAACACAGCAAGGAAAGGTGACAACTAAACACAGCAAGGAAAGGTGACAACTAAACACAGCAAGGAAAGGTGACAACTAAACACAGCAAGGAAAGGTGACAACTAAACACAGCAAGGAAAGTTGACACGCAACAAAACACAGGAAGGAAAGGTGACAAGCAACTAAACACAGCAAGGAAAGGTGACACGCAACAAAACACAGGAAGGAAAGGTGACACGCAACTAAACACAGCAAGAAAAGGTGACAAGCAACTAAACACAGCTAAGAAAGACAACAAAAAGTTAAGCCAAACAATATATAGAGAGAGCATAAAGAGGTGGGCAAGAGAGGCGGGCCGTAGGGAGCCCCACAGAGCAACAAAGACAGCGAGGAACAAGGAACAACAAAGTCAAGAGGCAATCTAACGTAAGGTAAACAAAGTCGAGAACAGCTAAAGGCAGGGTAAACAGAGATCAAGAAAGGGGGAAAACAAACAGAAGGCTTCACAACAGGAACACGAAACTCCCAAAATAAACCGGGGAATCATCACAGTCTGTGAGAGTGGTGGGGGGGGGGGGGGAATTATCTCCCCGCCCGCCCCCTTATAGTCTGTGAGAGTGGTGGGGGGGAATTATCTCCCCGCCCGCCCCCTTATAGTCTGTGAGAGTGGTGGGAGGGAATTATCTCCCCGCCCGCCCCCTTATAGTCTGTGAGAGCTGGGGTCCGGGGGGGGGGATATTTCCCTATCTCCCTCTGTGTCCTATGTATATATTGCGTTTGGTGTGTTCCCATAGGTTTTTCTCTCTTCGTGCCTTTGCATTTGTCTAGCTTGAAGTCTAGAGTCCACTTTCCAAACCTGGGGCCAGATTCACGAAAGCACTTACGAACGTGTACATCTTTCCTCAATCTTTGACGGCTTTAGTTACATTTATTAAACAGTTTACAAGCATGAAAACTTGCCATTCAACTGTTTTTATTGTTATAAACAGCCTCCTGGTGCTTCGGAGCTCATTAACTGTTTAATAATTGGAAACAAAGCCGCCAAAGATTGATAAAAGATGTACAGGTTCGTAAGTGTTTGCGTAAATGCTTTCGTGAATCTGGCCCCTTGGTGCAGCTACGTATAGGCCCTTTGGTAATGTACTTCAGTGCGCTACAAATTCCGGTTCTTCTCGTTAGTTTTGATTCGTTGGCAGATATTGACTCGAAGGAGCCTTTCCCCTCTGTCAGTAATTACTTACAAATCACTTTCTGACTCTTTCTTCTTTTTGTTTTGTTTACGTTTTTGTAAAAACAACAAAAGTGTTTTTGTAAATCTTCGCTGACGGTAGACTTTCGGTGGATCTGTACTTATAGATAGAGGCAGCTTCCACAACACTGTATTTCCCTGTACTTCACACGCAAAATCGCCCGTCCAGGGTAGTAAGAGTTATCTTCTTGAGGTTATCTTGAGATGATTTCGAGGCTTTTTAGTGTCCCCGCGGCCCGGTCCTCGACCAGGCCTCCACCCCCAGGAAGCAGCCCGTGACAGCTGACTAACACCCAGGTACCTATTTACTGCTAGGTAACAGGGGCATTCAGGGTGAAAGAAACTTTTGCCCATTTGTTTCTGCCTCGTGCGGGAATCGAACCCGCGCCACAGAATTACGAATCCTGCGCGCTATCCACCAGGCTACGAGGCCCCAAATAAGTAAGAGTAAATAAATAAAATAAATAAATGTTTATTTAGGTAAGGTACATACATAAAAAGATTTTACAAAGTTTGTTGGATTAATAGAGCTAGTACATACAATGCCTAAAGCCACTATTACGCATAGCGTTTCGGGCAGAAACGCTATGCGTGGGAGTATTTCCTTACGTTTACCTCAGCATAAAGCATAAAGTCTGTATCACCCTTGAGCATACTCCACAATATATCTTCCAGGTATTGTGGGAGACCTTGTTCTCTTACCCTCTCCTTATAGCTCGGTCCTCTTAACTCAGGTGCTGGTGGTGTTGCAACCTTTTGAAAGTTCTGCCTTCTGGTCCTCTGTGGATCAGCTCCAGCAGTTGTCCAAGACCAGCTCCAGCAGTTGTCCAAGACCAGCTCCTGCAGTTGTCCAAGACCAGCTCCAGCAGTTGTCCAAGACCAGCTCCTGCAGTTGTCCAAGACCAGCTCCAGCAGTTGTCCAAGACCAGCTCCAGCAGTTGTCCAAGACCAGCTCCAGCAGTTGTCCAAGACCAGCTCCAGCAGTTGTCCAAGACCAGCTCCAGCAGTTGTCCACGACTAGCATGATATGGCCTAGCCCAACTGGTGATGTCCAAGCATTAGTACCACACCTGTGTAAATGCCCCTTCAATCATTAGTACCACACCTGTGTAAATGTCCCTTCAAGCATTAGTGCCACACCTGTGTAAATGCCTCTCCAAGCATCAGTACCACACCTGTGTAAATGCCCCTTCAAGCATTAGTACCACACCTGTGTAAATGCCTCTCCAAGCATCAGTACCACACCTGTGTAAATGTCCCTTCAAGCATTAGTACCACACCTGTGTAAATGCCCCTTCAATCATTAGTACCACACCTGTGTAAATGTCCCTTCAAGCATTAGTGCCACACCTGTGTAAATGCCTCTCCAAGCATCAGTACCACACCTGTGTAAATGCCCCTTCAAGCATTAGTACCACACCTGTGTAAATGCCTCTCCAAGCATCAGTACCACACCTGTGTAAATGTCCCTTCAAGCATTAGTACTACACCTGTGTAAATGCCTCTCCAAGGATCAGTACCACACCTGTGTAAATGTCCCCTTCAAGCATTAGTACCACACCTGTGTAAATGCCCCTTCAAGCATTAGTACCACACCTGTGTAAATGCCCCTTCAAGCATCAGTACCACACAGTGGCTGACACCAGTTCATTACCGGAATATGTAATACAGACGCCTGGTCTACGGGCTCACCATAGCCCGTGCTACTTGGAACTCTTTGTTCCAGGTAGCGAATCTTAAACAACAACAAGACGCCTGGTGTTGTTCACCAGTGTATCATTACAGAGCGGTGCTGTTAATTGTCTGTTATTAACATCATTATTGTAGGTTAATGTTAATATTATTTAGGTTTGTAGATATCTGTGTTAAAACATAGCTGTAAATTAGCAGCATATTGGTCCGTACTTACCTAGTTGTGTTTGCGGGGGTTGAGCTCTGGCTCTTTGGTCCCGCCTCTCAACCGTCAATCAACTGGTGTACAGGTTCCTGAGCCTATTGGGCTCTATCATATCTACACTTGAAACTGTGTATGGAGTCAGCCTCCACCACAGTAGGGGGGATGGCTCCACACAGGTACCTTTTTTTTTCTGGGAAAAAAGGTACCTGTGCGGGCCAGGGTTTTCAGGTGAATTTAGAAAATCCCCTGTGCGGGCCAGGGTTTTTCAGGCGAATTTGGGGAGTCACAGATTTGGAATTAGGGAATTCTTATAATGAAAAATAATGTCATACTAGTTTGTTAAAGTTCTTATGAGAAAAATAATTTCCGAGACTTAGAAGTTTGTTAAGGCCTTATGGGACAAATTCAAGTAACGTATGTAGCTCTTTAGGGTTTCCATGAGAACTCTACGGACATATTTTACATGTTTTCAACTTACAAAATCCGTCTGTGTAAGCCATAGTTTTCATGTAAATTTAGAAAATCACCTGTGCGGGCCAGGGTTTTCAGGGGCTCGTACATCACACCCCCTCCCTCCCTCCCCCTTACCTCGCAATCTCTCGCGTCACCTTTATTTACCTTACGCCCGGCCAGCCAGACGTCTCATACAGGTTACCTCTTATCTTATCTTATCTTCTCCATAATATCTGGACCGTCCCTCCTCTCTCTCTCTCTCTCCTCCTATTTCCTTACAACTATTTTCAGAGTTTCAAATAATCATAGAAGTTTATTTATATGTTTATGACCGAATTTGTAAAAGGACCATTTTCAGAGAATATTGTCTTAGATGTTTTGTTAAGGAAAACAGACAACTTATCCATAACATTTAGTTTTATATCCATTTACGGCTATTTCACCTGTAAAGACCAAATATTCAGAGTCCAGTTCATGATCGAAATTAATCAGAGTCCAATTAAAGACCCAAATTTGACAGAGACCACATTTTCGCTACTAGCAGTCCAATCCCCCTGAAATTTTAAACAGTCATATTTCAGACGTAGTAAATAAGATCAAGTCAGTTACTGAGCTCCAGCTCTCGTCCCCACCTTAGTTCTCTCTCGTATATTTGTAAATAACCCATCAATTCCCCTGAAATTTCTACCCTCTGTATTTCAGACATAGTAAATATGATGTAAACAAATATAAAACTCTAGCTCTTGTCCTCTGTCCAAGTTCACTCATGTAAATTCATTACTATCAGTCCAAATCCCCCTGAGATTTAAACACCCAACTAAATTTTCAGACATAGTAAATAAAAACCAGTTCAGTTATCAAGTTTCAACTCTTGCCCCCCAGCTTAGCTCATTTTGTACAAGTTCTTTATTATCCAACTAAATCACCTGAGATTTAAGATCACCTTATTTCTAACGTAGTAAAATTAATCAGGGCATTAGCCAAGCTCCATTTCCTCTGTCTTAGATCATCGAACATAATTATATCCGACCAAGTTCCTCTCCTGCCTATCTGTTTATCAGAATAATTACATTACCTTCCCCTCCCCAACGTATCCAAACCTTCAATAATCGTACTGTATTTGCATATTTTCTCTATATTCAGCTATGTTCTTCACTTTTGTCCATGTTTTCTGTGTTCATTCCATGTTCTACAAATGTTCACAGTCCCATTCAGTTCATATTTTCACAAGTATCTCCATTTTTTCTGTAATCTTTCTCTTAGTCTCATTATGTTCTCTACAAAGTCTAGTCATTTTTTCCATGTTTTCTGTGTTCATTCCATGTTCTATAAATGTTCACAGCATGCTCAGTTCAAATTTTTTATGTTCTTTGTTTCTTCCATTCACTAACTAGTTCTTTGTCAAATAATATTATACTGCATTACAGTTCCCTCAACAATTTTAGTCACCAAGTTTTATTTTCAAACTATGTCAAAGTAATTCTCGTTGTCAACTTAATAGTTCTACCAACCCCGTTCTTAAACAAATCTACACTTTATTCAGTTCCAAATTTACAAAAGACAAACCTTTCTTGTAACTTCTTAACTAAAAATCTTTCGCCAATCAACTGAAACATAGTCACTTTCCTCATTTCTCAACTAACTTATTATCCAATCAACCAAAAATTGTCAAAGGAATCTTTCCAACACTGTTCATAACTAAACTTATTCCCTAGTCATCAGAAAATAACCGTGTTCTTCATGTTTCATTGTCATTTCATAACTAAAATTATCCATCAATCAACAGAAAAATCCATGTTCATCATGTTTTGTCTTTTTGCTTAACAACCATTATGTTTTCGTCAAATAAGAAAATATAGTCACAGATATCTATCATCGTCATTCTTAACTGACATTTTATACTTTGTGGAGCACTAAAATAGTCACTGTCATCATGTCTTGTCTTTTTCCATAACTAAAAGTATTCATCGGTCAACTAAAAAATAGTTACTTCATCATGTTTCCTTGTCATTTCTTAACTGAAATATCACTTCTCTCATCTGAAATAGTCATGTATAGCCTCTTTCCAACACTGTTCCTAACTAAATTATATGTCGTTAAGTAAGAAATATAGTCAAAGACACTCTTCGAGACATCAAGGACTTACTCAAAGACATCAAAGTTGCACTCAAAGACATCCTTTGAGACATCAAAGACATCCTTTAAGACTTCAATGGGACTCTTCGAGATATCAAAAGACACTCTCAAACACTCAAAAATTTACTTGCATCCTCAAAGTTATTCTCAGAGGCATAAAAGTCATTCTCAGAGCTATCAAATTATTCTCGATGTCATCAAAAAGTATTTTCTCGTTCATCAAAGTTAATCTCAGAGTTAACAAAGGTAATCTCTAACTCACTCTCGTACATCAAAGTTGTTTCAAAGACATCAAAGTTAATCTCAGAGTTATCCAAAGATATTCTCATGTCCACAAAAGTTATTCTGAGCTATCAAAGTTAATCTCAAACATCTCCGTTCATAAAAGTTATTCTCTAAGAGCTATCAAAAGTTATTCTTAGTCATCAAAGTTATTCCAAGAGACGTCAAAGTTAATCCAAGACATCATCTTTCATCAAAGATATTCTCTCTAAGCCATCAATGTTCTTCTCTAAGACATAAAAGTTATTCTCTATGTCATCAAAAAGTTATTCTCTGAGCTAACAAAATACTACTCATGTTCTCAAAGACATTCTCCAATTCATCAATGTTGTTTCAAAGACATCAAAGTTAATCTCAGAGTTATCCAAAGACATTCTCAAAGTCATCTAAAGTTTTTCTCTAAGACATCAAAGTTATTCTAAGAATTATCAAAAGTTATTCTCAGTCATGTTATGTTATTCTCTAACTCACTTCCATTCATCAAAGACATTCTCTAAGCCCTCAAAGTTATTCCCAGAGTCATCAAAAAGTTATTCTTCAAAACATAAAATTTGCTCTGTAAGATATCTTCGTTCATCAAACTTATTCTCAGAGATATCTAAAGTTATTCTCAGAACAATCAAAAGTTATTCTAAGACAACAAAGTCTTTCTCAGAGTCATCAAAGTTATTCTCAGAGTCACCTTTGTTATTCAAAGAAGCCTTCTGAGACATCCTCGTTCAACAAAAACTGTCCTCAGAGCCATCAAAAAGTTAAATACAGTCGTCAAAGTTATTCTCTAAGTATCTTTTCGTTCATCAGAGAAGCTTTCTAAGACATCTTTGTTCATCCAAGTTGTTCTCTAAGACATCAATCTTGTTCTCTAAGACATCAAAGATGTTCTCTAAATCATAAAGTTAATCTCTAAGTTACCTTCGTTCGTCAGAGAAACTTTCCAAAACATCTTTGTTCATCAAACTTGTTTTCAAAGTCATCAAAAATTAATCTAAGACATCTTTTTTCATCAAAGTTATTTTCAGAGACATCTAAAGTTATTATGTAAGACATAAAAGTTATTCTCAGAGTCATCAAATGTTATTCTCGAAGTCATCAAAGATATTTTCAGAGACATCTAAAGTTAATTTCTATGTTATAAAAGTTATTCTCAGAGACATCTAAAGTTAATCTTGGTCATCAAAGTTGTTCTCTAAACATCAATGTTGTTCTCCAAGACATCAAAGATGTTCTCAAAATCATAAAAGTTATTCCCAGAGCTATCAAAGTTATTCTCAAAGTCATCAAAGTTATTCAAAGAGCTAACAAAAGTTATTCTCTAAGTAACCTTTCGTTCATCAGAGAAGCTTTCTAAGACATCTTCGTTCATCAATGTTGATCTCTAAGTCACCTTTGTTCATCAAAGAAACTCTCCTTCTTCCATCAAGTTATACTTTAAGACAACCTTGTTGTTCTCTAAGACATCTTCAGGCATGAAATTTCTCCCCAAATGTAACTAGTTCAGCTTTTCATATCAAACTTACACTTCTGTTAAATATATTTTCTTAGACATTTTACCTTTTAAACTGTTCTCTGAACTACACTGTTCAAACCTACGTAACCTATCCTCTCCACCCAATGTTACTTAGTTAACGTAACGTTCCTAAACCTAACTTTACCTATCCTAACATAACTTACCTTACCTTACCTATCTTACCTAACTTTACCTATCTTACCTAACTTAACCTAACTTTACCTATGTTACCTTACCTTACCTATCTTACCTAACCTAACCTAACTTTACCTATGTTACCTTACCTTACCTACCTTTCCTAACTTAACCTGCTTAACCTATCTTACCTATCTTACCTAACTTAACTTTCATAACCTAACTTTACCTATGTTACTTTACCTTACCTACCTTTCCTAACTTAACCTGCTTAACCAATCTTACCTATCTTACCTAACTTTACCTATCTTACCTAACTTAACTTACCTTACCTTCCCTATCTTACCTAACTTTACCTATCCTATCCTAACCTAACTTGTCTTACCTAACTTAATCTTACATTCCCAAACTGATGTATCCTAACTTATCTAGTCCAACCAGACATGCTCTAACTTACATAAGTATTCCTTCTTGTCTTTGTGTTTCGTCAATAATTGTCTCATATTCATTTACTCATTTCATTAGTTAATTTCTCAAATGGTCACTTATGCATTTCAAGTGTTATTTGTTAGAGATTTGCTATTTAAGCATTTCAAAGAACTTTTGTTATATATGGGCATTTACTCATTTCAAGGGATAATTTCTCAAATGGTCACTTATGCATTTCAAGTGCTATTTGTTAGAGATTGGATATTTAAGCATTTCAAAGAATTTTTGTTATATATGGGCATTTACTCATTTCAAGGGATAATTTCTCAAATGGACGTTTTGCATTTCAAGTGTTATTTGTTTAAGATTGGGTGTTTAACCATTTCAAAGGATTTTTGTTATATATGGGAACTTACTCGTTTCAAGGGCTAATTTCTCAAATGGTCATTTTTGCAGATCAAGGGTTATTTGTTAAAGTTCAACAAGTGCTCATAAGTTGTATTTATTATGTTTGTTATCATGTATTCTTATTCCCCAGCCCCTTAACCTAACCTCTTGTAATCTTAGTGTATTTAGTAGGTTCTATCATATGTTCTTATTCCCCAACCCTTTAACCTAACCTTTCAGATGTAGTTTATTGTGTTTTTGACGTATTTGTTGAATATATTATCCTTTTCCTAACCTTTCAGATGTAGTTTTGTTTCTCCTTTTTATATATTTTTACCCTGCCTCCCCACCTGCCACCCCGCCACCTGCCACCCCACCACCTGCCACCCCACCACCTGCCTCCCCACCTGCCACCCCGCCACCCGCCACTCCCCCCCCCCCTACCCACGAGGGCGTGGGGCGGGGTCCACCTCCAAGCTGGCCTTGTCCTCCGACTCGAGGGGAAGGTGTATCAGGTTAGGTAAACTGGGAAGCAGTTTACACCCTTCCTCCCCCCCTCCCCACACACACACCCTCCTCATGTGCGTGCATGCGTATACTTACCTATTTGTACTCACCTATTTGTGTTTGCGGGGGTTGAGCTCTGGCTCTTTGGTCCCGCCTCTCAACTGTCAATCAACTGGTGTACAGGTTCCTGAGCCTATTGGGCTCTATCATATCTACATTTGAAACTGTGTATGGAGTCAGCCTCCACCACATCACTGCCTAGTGCATTCCATCCGTTAACTACTCTGACACTGAAAAAGTTCCTTCTAACGTCCCTGTGGCTCATGTGGGTACTTAGTTTCCACCAGTGTCCCCTTGTTCGCGTCCCACCAGTGTTGAATAGTTTATCCTTGTTTACCCGGTCGATTCCTCTGAGGATTTTGTAGGTTGTGATCATGTCTCCCCTTACTCTTCTGTCTTCCAGTGTCGTAAGGTGCATTTCCCGCAGCCTTTCCTCGTAACTCATGCCTCTTAGTTCTGGGACTAGTCTAGTGGCATACCTTTGGACTTTTTCCAGCTTCGTCTTGTGCTTGACAAGGTACGGGCTCCATGCTGGGGCCGCATACTCCAGGATTGGTCTTACATATGTGGTGTACAAGATACTGAATGATTCCTTACACAGGTTCCTGAAGGCTGTTCTGATGTTGGCCAGCCTCGCATATGCCGCAGACGTTATTCTCTTTATGTGGGCTTCAGGAGACAGGTTTGGTGTGATATCAACTCCAAGATCTTTCTCTCTGTTCGTTTCATTAAGTACTTCACCTCCTATTCGGTATCCTGTGTCTGGCCTCCTGTTTCCACTGCCTAGTTTCATTACTTTGCATTTACTCGGGTTGAACTTCAACAGCCATTTGTTGGACCATTCACTCAGTCTATCCAGGTCATCTTGTAGCCTCCTACTATCGTCCTCAGTTTCAATCCTCCTCATAATTTTTGCATCATCAGCAAACAATGAGAGAAACGATTCTATACCCTCTGGGAGATCATTTACATATATCAGAAACAGTATAGGTCCAAGGACTGACCCCTGCGGGACTCCACTGGTGACGTCTCGCCAATCTGAGACCTCACCCCTCACACTGACTCGTTGTCTCCTGTTGCTTAGGTACTCCTCATACTACGGGAGCCGGTCGGCCGAGCGGACAGCACGCTGTACTTGTGATCCTGTGGTCCTGGGTTCGATCCCAGGCGCCGGCGAGAAACAATGGGCAGAGTTTCTTTCACCCTATGCCCCTGTTACCTAGGAGTAAAATAGGTACCTGGGTGTTAGTCAGCTGTCACGGGCTGCTTCCTGGGGGTGGAGGCCTGGTCGAGGACCGGGCCGCGGGGACACTAAAGCCCCGAAATCATCTCAAGATAACCTCAAGAGATAACCTCCTGTATCCAACCGAGTACCTTACCTTTCACTCCAGCCTGCATCTCCAGCTTTTTCACTAGCCTCTTGTGTGGCACTGTATCAAAGGCTTTCTGACAATCCAAAAATATGCAGTCTGCCCACCCTTCTCTTTCTTGCCTTATTTTTGTTGCCTGGTCGTAGAATTCAAGTAACCCTGTGAGGCAGGACCTGCCATCCCTGAACCCATGTTGATGCTGTGTTACAAATCCATGTTGGTGCTGTGTTACACACACACACACACACACACACACACACACACACACGTGTGTGTGTACTCACCTATATGTACTCACCTATATGTGCTTGCAGGATCGAGCATTGACTCTTGGATCCCGCCTTTCTAGCTATCGGTTGTTTACAGCAATGACTCCTGTCCCATTTCCCTATCATACCTAGTTTTAAAAGTATGAATAGTATTTGCTTCCACAACCTGTTCCCCAAGTGCATTCCATTTTTCTACTACTCTCACGCTAAAAGAAAACTTCCTAACATCTCTGTGACTCATCTGAGTTTCCAGTTTCCACCCATGTCCCCTCGTTCTGTTATTATTACGTGTGAACATTTCATCTATTTCCACTTTGTCAATTCCCCTGAGTATTTTATATGTCCCTATCATATCTCCTCTCTCCCTTCTTTTCTCTAGTGTCGTAAGGTTCAGTTCCTTCAGCCGCTCTTCATATCCCATCCCTCGTAGCTCTGGGACAAGCCTCGTCGCAAACCTCTGAACCTTCTCCAGTTTCTTTGTGTTTCTTCAGGTGGGGGCTCCATGATGGCGCGGCATACTCTAAGACGGGTCTCACGTAGGCAGTGTAAAGCGCCCTAAAAGCTTCCTCATTTAGGTTTCTGAATGAAGTTCTAATTTTCGCCAGTGTAGAGTACGCTGCTGTCGTTATCCTATTTATATGTGCCTCAGGAGTTAGATTAGGTGTCACATCCACTCCCAGGTCTCTTTCTCGAATCGTTACAGGTAGGCTGTTCCCCTTCATTGTGTACTGTCCCTTTGGTCTCCTGTCACCTGATCCCATTTCCATAACTTTACATTTACTGGTGTTAAACTCCAGTAGCCATTTCCCTGACCATCTCTGCAGCCTGTTTAAGTCCTCTTGGAGGATCCTACAATCCTCGTCTGTCACAACTCTTCTCATTAATTTTGCGTCATCTGCAAACATTGACATGTATGATTCCACTCCTGTAAACATATCATTTACGTAAATTAGAAAGAGGATTGGTCCCAGCACCGATCCTTGAGGTACTCCACTTGTTACTGTTCGCCAGTCCGACTTTTCGCCCCTTACCATTACCCTCTGGCTTCTTCCTGTTAGGTAGTTCTTCACCCATACTAGGGCCTTTCCTCTTACTCCTGCCTGCCTCTCAAGTTTGTATAGCAGTCTCATGTGCGGCACCGTATCAAAGGCCTTTTGGCAGTCAAGAAATATGCAGTCTGCCCAGCCTTCTCTGTCCTGCCTTATCCTTGTTACTTTATCATAGAATTCTAAAAGGTTTGTTAGGCATGATTTCCCTGTCCAGAACCCATGTTGGTGCTTGTTTACAAACCCAATGCTCTCCAGGTGCTCAACAAGTCTTAGCCTAATTATTCTTTCAAGTATTTTGCAGGGGATGCTTGTCAGTGATACGGGTCTGTAGTTAAGTGCCTCCTCCCTATCACCCTTTTTGAAAATCGGTACGACATTTGCCTCCTTCCAGCAACTGGGCAATTCTCCCGACATAAGTGACTCATTAAAGATCATTGCCAGAGGCACGCTGAGAGCCTGCGCTGCCTCTTTGAGTATCCACGGTGATACTTTGTCTGGTCCAACAGCTTTATTTGCATCCAGTGTTGTCAACTGTTTCATTACATCCTCTGCTGTCACCTCTATATCCGATAGTCTTTCATCTTGGGTAATCTCTTCTAACAATGGGAGCTGCTCAGGCTCGGTTGTGAACACTCCATGGAATTTTGCATTCAGTACCTCGCAGATTTCCTTGTCGCTTTCTGTATATGCCCCTTCTGTTTTCCTCAGTCTTGTCACTTGGTCATTTACCGACATCTTCCTTCTTATATGGCTATGTAGTAATTTTGGTTGCTTTTTCGCTTTGACTGCAATATCGTTCTCATAATTTCTTTCCGACACTCGTCTTATGTTAATGTAATCATTCCTAGCTCTGTTACATCTAATCCTGTTGTCCTCTGTCCTTTGTCTTCTGTACTTCCTCCACTCCCTCCTGCTTCTCACCTTTGCTTCCTGACACTGTCTATTAAACCATGGGTTATTATATTCCCTCCTGCTTTTTTCCTTTATTGTTGGAATAAATCTATCTTCAGCCTCCTTGCATTTCAATATGACTTGGTTCATCATACCTTGCACTGTTTTTCCTCTAAGTTCTTCCTCCCACTGCACTTCTCCCAGGTAGTCCCTTATCCTTCTGTAGTCCCCTTTTCTGTAATCAAGTCTCCTTTCCCGGACCTCTTGTCCTTTGGTCACAATTTTAAGCTCCATCATGTAGTCAAAGACTAGGACACAATGGTCACTAGCTCCTAGTGGTATTTCATGTTCCAACTGCTCGATGTCTTCTACATTCTGAGTGATAATGAGATCTAATAGGCTGGGCGTATCCCCTCCTCTTTCCCTAGTATCTTCTTTCACATGCTGTGTTAGGAAATTCCTGTCAATAACGTCTACCAGCTTCGCTCCCCAGGTCTCCTCCCCGCCATGGGGATTCCTCGTTTCCCAATTTATCTCTCCGTGATTTAGGTCCCTCATGACCAGCAGCTTCGCTCTCATTCTATGCGCTAAAGTTGCTGCCCTCTGCAGTTCATCCATACATGTCTTGTTGCTGTCCTCGTACTCCTGCCTGGGCCTTCTACTGTTTGGTGGGGGATTGTAGAGTATCAAGATTACAATCTTCTTCCCATCCACTGTCAGAGTTCCATGTATGAAGCTTGTGCTTTCATTGGTACCCGGATTTTCCAGCTCATCAAACTTCCATTTCCGCTTTATTAGTAGTGCCACTCCTCCTCCCTGTCTCTGTGTCCTTTCTTTTTTTATCACCTGGTACCCCTCTGGAAAGATTGCATCCGAGATCATGCCATTTATTTTAGTTTCCACTATTGCCACTATGTCTGGGTCTGCCTCACTAACTCTTTCTTTTATGTGTGTGTGTGTGTGTGTGTGTGTGTGTGTGTGTGTGTGTGTGTGTGTGTGTGTGTGTGTGTGTCCCCCTCCCCCACACACACACCCTCTCCATATGCGTGCATGTGTGTGTGTGTGTGCGTGTCCCCTCCCCCCCTCCCTGTCCCAGTCACTGGCGGAGACTGTTGAGGAAACAAGAGGAACTTGAAGCATCAAGTATGAGAGAGAGCGAGCGCTGGGGGGTGCCCGCACGCGCGTGGCCAAACAAAAGCGCAACACGAAGCACCCTTGACCGGCCCTTGAGTGCCGTCAAGTGCCAGGAGGCGAGAGAGACAGTGAGGGAAGGTGCCAGAGTAGGTAATGACTGACCAAGCAACAGGGAACCAACCCAGCCAGCCAGCCAAGATGGCGCTCCACCTTACATATATATTTTTGCGTTTTCTTATAATTAATTATTAGTGTTATTAGTGGGAAAATCAGTAGGAGCCACGGGGTGGATTCGAACCCGAGTTGGTGGTGCTCCCAGTAACTCAGACTAGACCACTACACCACGACAACTAACAGATGGGCGTGAGTGAACTAACAGGTGGCCGTGGGTGAACTAGCAGGTGGGCGTGGGTGAACTAGCAGGTGCCGTAGGTGAACTAGCAGGTGGGCGTGGGTGAACTAGCAGGTGGGCCTAGGTGAACTAACAGGTGGGCCTGGGTGAACTAACAGGTGGGCGTGAGTGAACTAACAGGTGGGCGTGAGTGAACTAACAGGAGGGCGTGGGTGGAGTAGCAGGTGGGCGTGGGTAAACTAACAGGTGGGCGTGAGTGAACTAACAGGTGGGCGTGGGTAAACTAACAGGTGGGCGTGGGTGAACTAGCAGGTGGGCGTGGGTAATCTAACAGGTGGGCGTGGGTGAACTAACAGGTGGGCGTGGGTAAACTAACAGGTGGGCGTGGGTGAACTAACAGGTGGGCGTGGGTAAACTAACAGGTGGGCGTGGGTGAACTAGCAGGTGGGCGTGGGTGAGCTACCAGGTGGGCGTGAGTGAACTAGCAGGTGGGCGTGGGTAAACTAACAGGTGGGCGTGGGTGAACTAGCAGGTGGGGCGTGGGTAAACTAACAGGTGGGCGTGGGTGAACTAGCAGGTGAGCGTGGGTAAACTAACAGGTGGGCGTGGGTGAACTAACAGGTGGGCGTGGGTAAACTAACAGGTGGGCGTGGGTGAACTAACAGGTGGGCGTGAGTGAACTAACAGGTGGGCGTGGGTAAACTAACAGGTGGGCGTGGGTGAACTAGCAGGTGGGGCGTGGGTAAACTAACAGGTGGGCGTGGGTGAACTAGCAGGTGGGCGTGGGTAATCTAACAGGTGGGCGTGGGTGAACTAACAGGTGGGCGTGGGTAAACTAACAGGTGGGCGTGGGTGAACTAACAGGTGGGCGTGGGTAAACTAACAGGTGGGTGTGGGTGAACTAGCAGGTGGGCGTGGGTGAGCTACCAGGTGGGCGTGAGTGAACTAGCAGGTGGGCGTGGGTGAACTAACAGGTGGGCGTGGGTGAACTAACAGGTGGGCGTGGGTAAACTAACAGGTGGGCGTGGGTGAACTAGCAGGTGGGCGTGGGTGAGCTACCAGGTGGGCGTGAGTGAACTAGCAGGTGGGCGTGGGTAAACTAACAGGTGGGCGTGGGTGAACTAGCAGGTGGGCGTGGGTGGACTAACAGGTGGGCGTGGGTGGACTAACAGATGGGCGTGGGTGGACTAACAGGTGGGCGTGGGTGGACTAACAGATGGGCGTGGGTGGAGTAGCAGGTGGGCGTGGGTGAACTAACAGGTGGGCGTGGGTAAACTAACAGGTGGGCGTGAGTGAACTAACAGGTGGGCGTGGGTGGAGTAGCAGGTGGGCGTGGGTAAACTAACAGGTGGGCGTGGGTGAACTAACAGGTGGGCGTGGGTGAACTAACAGGTGGGCGTGAGTGAACTAATAGGTGGGCGTGGGTGAACTAACAGGTGGGCGTGAGTGAACTAACAGGTGGGCGTGAGTGAACTAACAGGTGGGCGTGAGTGAACTAGCAGGTGGGCGTGAGTGAACTAGCAGGTGGGCGTGAGTGAACTAACAGGTGGGCGTGAGTGAACTAGTAGGTGGGGCGTGGGTAAACTAACAGGTGGGCGTGAGTGAACTAACAGGTGGGCGTGAGTGAACTAACAGGTGGGCGTGGGTGAACTAACAGGTGGGCGTGAGTGAACTAACAGGTGGGCGTGAGTGAACTAACAGGTGGGCGTGAGTGAACTAGCAGGTGGGCGTGGGTGAACTAACAGGTGGGCGTGAGTGAACTAACAGGTGGGCGTGGGTGAACTAACAGGTGGGCGTGAGTGAACTAACAGGTGGGCGTGAGTGAACTAACAGGTGGGCGTGAGTGAACTAGCAGGTGGGCGTGGGTGAACTAACAGGTGGGCGTGAGTGAACTAACAGGTGGGCGTGGGTAAACTAACAGGTGGGCGTGGGTGAACTAACAGGTGGGCGTGGGTGAACTAACAGGTGGGGCGAGGGTAAACTAACAGGTGGGCGTGGGTGAACTAACAGGTGGGCGTGGGTGGACTAACAGGTGGGCGTGGGTGAACTAACAGGTGGGCGCGGGTGAACTAACAGGTGGGCGTGGGTGAACTAACAGGTGGGCGTGGGTGAACTAACAGGTGGGCGTGGGTGGACTAACAGGTGGGCGTGGGTGAACTAACAGGTGGGCGTGGGTGAACTAACAGGTGGGCGTGGGTGAACTAGCAGGTGGGCGTGGGTGAACTAGCAGGTGGGCGTGGGTGAACTAACAGGTGGGCGTGGGTGAACTAGCAGGTGGGCGTGGGTGAACTAACAGGTGGGCGTGGGTGAACTAACAGGTGGGCGTGGGTGAACTAGCAGGTGGGCGTGGGTGAACTAACAGGTGGGCGTGGGTGAACTAACAGGTGGGCGTGGGTGAACTAGCAGGTGGGCGTGGGTGAACTAGGAGGTGGGCGTGGGTGAACTAACAGGTGGGCGTGGGTGAACTAGCAGGTGGGCGTGGGTGAACTAGCAGGTGGGCGTGGGTGGAGTAGCCTGTGTAAGGGCTGCTCGCGCCTCGGGGTGTAGGGACTCTCCAAGCTCCCATTACTCTCATAATAATATAACAACTACTTAATCAATTGACTGGAGGCATTTTGCATGTTCCAAGGTCATCCGGCTGAGACGGGCCGGCTGGGACGAGCCGGCCCGTCCCAGCCGGCTGGACGGTTATAAATGGAACAATTCCATTGTGTGTGTGTGTGTGTGTTTTTTTTTCGTTCCTGCCCGCCACTTGTATATCCAAGTTTTCAATGAAGTTTGTATCTTTTTTGTATTATAAGAGCTACAGTCTAGAGTTACGTTCCGTGGGTTTTATCTACACGATCGGGGCGTTCTTTGTGGTGAGCGTTCCGTAACGCGGCGGGTTAATGTTCCGACTAGACGAACGCAAAAAAAAAATAGAGAAAAAAATGGAAAAAAAAACACTATGATCATCCCAACCTTGGACCGCGGCGCCAGACGTACGAGTCACCAACGATTGCACTCCTGTTTCATGGAAATCGATATTTTGATTCGTTTGCTGCTCTACGGTTAGTTTTCTGAGTTATATGATGAATTAATGGAGTTAATGTTGCGGGTATATGCGTATATTATGCGTTATGGCGGAAAAGGGAATCTTATGTGCGTACGACAAGTGCTCTATACGACTTTGACATCAGGAAAGATAACCTTGCCTCCTCAGTTTGTTTACAGTCGTCGGGAGGACAGGAGGTACTGCGTTGTTCTCAGTCCTTCTTCTATGAAAACTCTTGCGTTGATGTATTCTGGCATTCTTATCCCCCAAATTACCGGGAAAGTGAAGCGTTACCGTGCTTAAGCTAGTGAATGTACACATTATACCCGACGTCGTCGTGTGTGTTACGCTGGCAAAGTGTTGTGGGAGCCGGAATTAAGAGTGCTTGTGTGAAGTGTTGCTGACTGCTTGTTCGCGCGGGAGGAAGATCCTTCTTGCTCCTGGGATTAATTAGTTCACAGTCTTCGCAGGTAAGTCTGGAAGATCTGTTTAGTGCGGTGTAAACACGGATGGTTATAGGCTGTGCTATAGATTATTGGTGCGATGTAAACAGCTGGTTATAGGCTGTGTTATAGATTATTGGTGCGATGTAAACAACTGGTTATAGGCTGTGCTATAGATAATTAGTGCGATGTAAACAGCTGGTTATAGGCTGTGCTATAGATAATTAGTGCGATGTAAACAACTGGTTATAGGCTGTGCTATAGATAATTAGTGCGGTGTAAACAGCTGGTTATAGGCTGTGCTATAGATAATTAGTGCGATGTAAACAGCTGGTTATAGGCTGTGCTATAGATAATTAGTGCGATGTAAACAGCTGGTTATAGGCTGTGCTATAGATAATTAGTGCGATGTAAACAGCTGGTTATAGGCTGTGCTATAGATAATTAGTGCGATGTAAACAGCTGGTTATAGGCTGTGCTATAGATAATTAGTGCGATGTAAACAGCTGGTTATAGGCTGTGCTATAGATTATTAGTGCGATGTAAACAGCTGGTTATAGGCTGTGCTATAGATTATTAGTGCGATGTAAACAGCTGGTTATAGGCTGTGCTATAGATAATTAGTGCGATGTAAACAGCTGGTTATAGGCTGGGTCAGTGACGGGTGGGTCAGTGCCAGGTGTAGTGACGGGGTCAGTGCCAGGTGTAGTGATGGGGGGTCAGGGCCAGGTGTAGTGATGGGGGGTCAGGGCCAGGTGTAGTGACGGGGGGGGGGTCAGTGCCAGGTGTAGTGCGGGGGGGGTCAGTCAGTGCCAGGTGTAGGGAGGGGGGGGCCTGCTTTATACCTGATTGATGGGGTTCTGGGAGTTCTTCTACTCCCCAAGACAGGCCCGAGGCCAGACTTGACTTGTGAGAGTTTGGTCCACCAGGCTGTTGCTTGGAGCGGCCCGCAGGCCCACATACCCATCACAGCCTGGTTGGTCTGGAACTTCTTTTATAAAACTATCTAGTTTCCTCTTGAAGATGTCCACGGTTGTTCCGGCAATATTTCTTATAGTCGCTAGGAGGACGTTGAACAACCGCGGACCTCTGATGTTCATAGAGTGTTCTCTGATTGTGCCTATGGCACCTCTGCTCTTCACTGGTTCTATTCTGCATTTTCTTCCATATCGTTCACTCCAGTACGTTGTTATTTTACTGTGTAGATTTGGGACCTGGCCCTCCAGTATCTTCCACGTGCATATTATTTGGTATCTCTCGTCTCCTTTCTAGTGAGTACATTTGGAGAGCTTTGAGACGATCCCAATAATTTAGGTGCTTTATCTCGTCTATGCGTGCCGTATATGTTCTCTGTATTCCCTCTATTTCAGCAATCTCTCTTACCCTGAAGGGGGAAGTGAGTACTGAGGAGTACTCAAGACGGGACAACACAAGTGACTTGAAGAGTACAACCATTGTGATGGGATCCCTGGATTTGAAAGTTCTCGTAATCCATCCGATCATTTTTCTGGCTGACGCGATATTTGCTTGGTTATGCTCCCTAAACGTTACGTCGTCGGCATCATTTTTCCCAAATCCTTAACATGCTGTTTTCCTACTATGGGAAGATTCGATTGTGTTTTGTACTCTGTATTATGTTTCAGATCCTCATTTTTGCCGTACCTGAGTACCTGGAATTTATCACTGTTAAACATCATGTTATTTTCTGCTGCCCAATAGAAAACTTTGTTGATATCTGCTTGTAATTTTTCAATGTCTTCAGCAGAGGTAATTTTCATACTGATTTTTGTATCATCTGCAAAGGCCGGCACTAAGCTGTGACTTGTATTTTTGTCTATATCTGATATGAGAATAAGGAAAAGTAGTGGTACAAGGACTGTACCCTGAGGTACAGAGCTTTTAACTGCGCTTGGACTCGATTTTACTTGATTGACTGTTACTCTTGGTGTTGCAAGACAGAAAATTGAGTATCCAGCGTCCCACTTTACCAGTTATATCCACTGACCTCATTTTGTGTGCAATCACTCCATGGTCACATTTGTGACCATATTACCCCGAGTGCTCGCGCTACTGGTACTTTACATATCTTTATGAATTCCACGAGACAGGCCCAGGAGCCGAGTGCATGGCCATATTGTCAATTTCTCTTTCAAAGTCTTCCGAGTTTGTGGTAATATCCGTTATATTATCTGCAGCTTGAATGTCATTCATTAAGAAGCTGTCTGGGTCATCAACTTTCATGTTGTTTATTGGTGTGCTAAACATGGCCTCATACTGGCTTCTTAGAATTTCACTAATTTCTTTGTTGTCCTCTGTGTACGTACCTTCAGTTGTAATTAAAGGTCCAATACTGGTCAAGGTTTTTGATTTTGCGTATGTGAAAAAATATTTTGGATTTTACTTTATCTCTTGTATAGCTTTGTGTTCCAATTCCATTTCCTCAGACTCATATGATCGCTTCAACGTTTGTTCTATTTCCTCAATCTCCCTGCTTAGGCTTGTTTTCCTTGCTTGTGATAGTTGTGTCTGCCGAAGCATTTCCGTTATTTTTTTCCTTCTCCTGTACAGTCGTCTCCGTTCTCTTTCTAGAGTGGTCCTCTTTCTGCCCCTCCTCACAGGTACGTGCTTCAAGCAGACCTTGTAAGCTTCAGCTGTCAGTTGAGCTATTCCCTGTGTGGGAGTTTTGTCGCTTAAGACCGTCTCCCATTGAATGGTTGCAAGGTCTACATTTTAATTTTTCCCAGTCGATCCTCTTATTGTTGAAATTGAATTGATTGAATACTTATCGCTTGTTGGGTCTCTTAGACCTACTACCGTTATTTATGCTAGTTCGCACTTCAATGAGCTTATGGTCTAAGCATGTAGTATCTGAGATTGTAATGTCTCTAATTAGTTTAGCATTGTGAATAACAAGTCTAGTGTGTGTTCGTTCCTAGTTGGTTCTGTAATCTGTTGACTGAGCGAGAATTTGTCACAGAATCTCAAAAGTTCTCTGACCTGTGGTTGGGTATTTCCCGGGTCATTCCCTGCTATGATTTGTGTTTACCATTCTCCATCTTAGACTCGGTAAATTGAAATCTCCAAGGAAGATAATATCTGGAGCTGGGTTTGCTAGGTTATCAAGTATGTTCTCTATTTTGTGCATCTGCTCTGTGAATTCCTCAACCCTTGTATCTCGCGGTTTAAGAATTATAATTATTAGAATAACTAATAATTATACTTAAACAGCATAATTATTAGGTTTATTTTTTCTACCTTAATTTTAAGTACCTCTACCACCTCATTAGTTTAGTAGTTCTGTGCATACCAGGTCCTCTTTAATATACAGACCTACTCCTCCATTTGACCTATTTTCTCTCTATCACATCTATATAAATTATAATTTCGAATCCAGATTTCACCATCCATGTATTCTTTTGTATGAGTTTCCGTGAATGCCCCAAATATTGAGTTTGACTCTAATAGGAGGCCATTTATGAACTTAACTTTATTTCTTGACTTTGGCTTTAAACCTTGAATGTTTGCAAATATGAATGATTGTCCATATTGTGTGTCACTTCTGGAAGGTTTTGGTGGTTCTCCCTCCTCTCTACCCTGACCCAGGGTGTGTTCTCTCTACCCTGACCCAGGGTGTGTCCTCTCTACCCTGACCCAGGGTGTGTCCTCTCTACCCTGACCCAGGGTGTGTCCTCTCTACCCTGACCCAGGGTGTGTCCTCTCTACCCTGACCCAGGGTGTGTCCTCTCTACCCTGACCCAGGGTGTGTCCTCTCTACCCTGACCCAGGGTGTGTCCTCTCTACCCTGACCCAGGGTGTGTTCTCTCTACCCTGACCCAGGGTGTGTCCTCTCTACCCTGACCCAGGGTGTGTTCTCTCTACCCTGACCCAGGGTGTGTCCTCTCTACCCTGACCCAGGGTGTGTCCTCTCTACCCTGACCCAGGGTGTGTCCTCTCTACCCTGACCCAGGGTGTGTCCTCTCTACCCTGACCCAGGGTGTGTCCTCTCTACCCTGACCCAGGGTGTGTCCTCTCTACCCTGACCCAGGGTGTGTCCTCTCTACCCTGACCCAGGGTGTGTCCTCTCTACCCTGACCCAGGGTGTGTCCTCTCTACCCTGACCCAGGGTGTGTCCTCTCTACCCTGACCCAGGGTGTGTCCTCTCTACCCTGACCCAGGGTGTGTTCTCTCTACCCTGACCCAGGGTGTGTCCTCTCTACCCTGACCCAGGGTGTGTCCTCTCTACCCTGACCCAGGGTGTGTCCTCTCTACCCTGACCCAGGGTGTGTTGTTGTGGCAATGGTTTGTCCAGTTTTGGAAGTGATACTGGGGAGTGTGGTAGTCTCTGTGTAGTTGGGGGGTGTAGTATGTGTGGGCTTGATGAATGACGGTCAGTGCCAGGTGTAGTGAAGGGGGGGGGTCAGTGCCAGGTGTAGAGGGGGGGGGTCAGTGCCAGGTGTAGAGAGGGGTCAGTGCCAGGTGTAGTGAAGGGTCAGTGCAAGGTGTAGAGAGGGGGGTCAGTGCCAGGTGTAGAGAGGGGGGTCAGTGCCAGGTGTAGTGAGGGGGGGGTCAGTGCCAGGTGTAGTGAAGGGTCAGTGCAAGGTGTAGAGAGGGGGGTCAGTGCCAGGTGTAGAGAGGGGGGTCAGTGCCAGGTGTAGTGAGGGGGGGGTCAGTGCCAGGTGTAGTGAGGGGGGGTCAGTGCCAGGTGTAGTGAGGGGGGGGTCAGTGCCAGGTGTAGAGAGGGGTCAGTGCCAGGTGTAGTGAAGGGGGGGGGGTCAGTGCCAGGTGTAGAGAGGGGTCAGTGCCAGGTGTAGTGAGGGGTGGGGGTCAGTGCCAGGTGTAGTGAGGGGTGGGGGGTCAGTGCCAGGTGTAGAGAGAGGGGGTCAGTGCCAGGTGTAGTGAAGGGTCAGTGCCAGGTGTAGAGAGGGGGGGTCAGTGCCAGGTGTAGAGGGGGGGGGTCAGTGCCAGGTGTAGAGAGGGGTCAGTGCCAGGTGTAGTGAAGGGTCAGTGCAAGGTGTAGAGAGGGGGGTCAGTGCCAGGTGTAGAGAGGGGGGTCAGTGCCAGGTGTAGTGAGGGGGGGGTCAGTGCCAGGTGTAGTGAAGGGTCAGTGCAAGGTGTAGAGAGGGGGGTCAGTGCCAGGTGTAGAGAGGGGGGGTCAGTGCCAGGTGTAGTGAGGGGGGGTCAGTGCCAGGTGTAGTGAGGGGGGGGGTCAGTGCCAGGTGTAGTGAGGGGGGGGTCAGTGCCAGGTGTAGAGAGGGGTCAGTGCCAGGTGTAGTGAAGGGGGGGGGGTCAGTGCCAGGTGTAGAGAGGGGTCAGTGCCAGGTGTAGTGAGGGGTGGGGGTCAGTGCCAGGTGTAGTGAGGGGTGGGGGGTCAGTGCCAGGTGTAGAGAGAGGTGGTCAGTGCCAGGTGTAGTGAAGGGTCAGTGCCAGGTGTAGAGAGGGGGGGGTCGGTGCCAGGTGTAGAGAGGGGGGGGTCAGTGCCAGGTGTAGAGAGGGGGGGTCAGTGCCAGGTGTAGAGAGGGGGAGGGTCAGTGCCAGGTGTAGAGAGGGGGGGTCAGTGCCAGGTGTAGAGAGGGGGGGGTCAGTGCCAGGTGTAGAGAGGGGTCAGTGCCAGGTGTAGTGAGGGGTGGGGGTCAGTGCCAGGTGTAGTGAGGGGTGGGGGGTCAGTGCCAGGTGTAGAGAGGGGGGGTCAGTGCCAGGTGTAGAGAGGGGGGGTCAGTGCCAGGTGTAGAGAGGGGGGGGTCAGTGCCAGATGTAGTGAGGGGAGCCAATGCAAGGTGTAGTGAGGATCTCAGTGCCTAGGGCAGTGCCACCTGAGACAAACACCTGCAGCAGGTGTGGGGTCATCAGACCACCCCCCCCCCCCCACACACACACCTGTGCTGTGCGTCAATAAGTACACTGTGTTTGGGATTGCGTTATATCCCTTTGCGGCGGTACTCAGGTGTATCCAAGCGGTACTCAGGTGTATCCAAGCGGTACTCAGGTGTATCCAAGCGGTACTCAGGTGTATCGGAGCGCGTAGCGTCTCTTCCTGTGGGTGTATTCTGAACATAGTGCGCCATTAACCCACTTTGTATTTAGTAGAACAAAGAAATGACAAGATTGATAAAAGATCCAAAGATTCATCCAGAGTACACAGGGTTATAGAGCTGGTACAGTACACAGGGTTATAGAGCTGGTACAGTACACAGGGTTATAGAGCTGGTACAGTACATAGGGTTATAGAGCTGGTACAGTACACAGGGTTATAGAGCTGGTACAGTACACAGGGTTATAGAGCTGGTACAGTACACAGGGTTATAGAGCTGGTACAGTACACAGGGTTATAGAGCTGGTACAGTACACAGGGTTATAGAGCTGGTACAGTACACAGGGTTATAGAGCTGGTACAGTACACAGGGTTATAGAGCTGGTACAGTACATAGGGTTATAGAGCTGGTACAGTACACAGGGTTATAGAGCTGGTACAGTACACGTACACATACAGGGTTATAGAGCTGCTACAGTACACAGACAGGGTTATAGAGCTGCTACAGTACATAGGGTTATAGAGCTGCTACAGTACACATACAGGGTTATAGAGCTGCTACAGTACACAGGGTTATAGAGCTGGTACAGTACATAGGGTTATAGAGCTGCTACAGTACACGTACACATACAGGGTTATAGAGCTGCTACAGTACACAGACAGGGTTATAGAGCTGCTACAGTACATAGGGTTATAGAGCTGCTACAGTACACATACAGGGTTATAGAGCTGGTACAGTACACAGGGTTATAGAGCTGGTACAGTACACATACAGGGTTATAGAGCTGGTACAGTACACAGGGTTATAGAGCTGGTACAGTACACATACAGGGTTATAGAGCTGGTACAGTACACAGGGTTATAGAGCTGGTACAGTACACATACAGGGTTATAGAGCTGGTACAGTACACAGACAGGGTTATAGAGCTGCTACAGTACATAGGGTTATAGAGCTGGTACAGTACACATACAGGGTTATAGAGCTGGTACAGTACACAGGGTTATAGAGCTGCTACAGTACATAGGGTTATAGAGCTGGTACAGTACACATACAGGGTTATAGAGCTGGTACAGTACACAGGGTTATAGAGCTGGTACAGTACACAGGGTTATAGAGCTGGTACAGTACACAGGGTTATAGAGCTGCTACAGTACACATACAGGGTTATAGAGCTGGTACAGTACACAGGGTTATAGAGCTGGTACAGTACACAGGGTTATAGAGCTGGTACAGTACACAGGGTTATAGAGCTGGTACAGTACACAGGGTTATAGAGCTGGTACAGTACACAGGGTTATAGAGCTGGTACAGTACACAGGGTTATAGAGCTGGTACAGTACACAGGGTTATAGAGCTGGTACAGTACACAGGGTTATAGAGCTGGTACAGTACACAGGGTTATAGAGCTGGTACAGTACACAGGGTTATAGAGCTGGTACAGTACACAGGGTTATAGAGCTGGTACAGTACACAGGGTTATAGAGCTGGTACAGTACACATACAGGGTTATAGAGCTGGTACAGTACACAGGGTTATAGAGCTGGTACAGTACACAGGGTTATAGAGCTGGTACAGTACACAGGGTTATAGAGCTGGTACAGTACATAGGGTTATAGAGCTGGTACAGTACACATACAGGGTTATAGAGCTGGTACAGTACACAGGGTTATAGAGCTGCTACAGTACACAGGGTTATAGAGCTGGTACAGTACACATACAGGGTTATAGAGCTAGTACAGTACACAGGGTTATAGAGCTGGTACAGTACACAGGGTTATAGAGCTGGTACAGTACACAGGGTTATAGAGCTGGTACAGTACACAGGGTTATAGAGCTGGTACAATGCACAGGGTTATAGAGCTGCTACAGTACACAGGGTTATAGAGCTGCTACAGTACACAGGGTTATAGAGCTGCTACAGTACACAGGGTTATAGAGCTGCTACAGTACACATACAGGGTTATAGAGCTGGTACAGTACACAGGGTTATAGAGCTGGTACAATGCACAGGGTTATAGAGCTGCTACAGTACACAGGGTTATAGAGCTGCTACAGTACACATACAGGGTTATAGAGCTGCTACAGTACACATACAGGGTTATAGAGCTGCTACAGTACACAGGGTTATAGAGGTGGTACAGTACACGGTTATAGAGCTGCAACAGTACACGGTTATAGAGCTGCAACAGTACACAGTTATAGAGCTGCAACAGTACACGGTTATAGAGCTGCAACAGTACACGGTTATAGAGCTGCAACAGTACACAGTTATAGAGCTGCAACAGTACACAGTTATAGAGCTGCAACAGTACACAGTTATAGAGCTGCAACAGTATACATACAGGGTTACAGAGCTGCTACAGTACACAGGGTTATAGAGTTGCTACAGTACACATACAGGGTTATAGAGCTGCTACAGTACACAGCTATAGAGTTGCTACAGTACACATACAGGGTTATAGAGCTGGTACAGTACACATACAGGGTTATAGCGCTGGTACAGTACTCATACAGGGTTATAGAGCTGCTACAGTACACATACAGGGTTATAGAGCTGCTACAGTACACATACAGGGTTATAGAGCTGCTACAGTACACATACAGGGTTATAGAGCTGCTACAGTACACATACAGGGTTATAGAGCTGCTACAGTACACATACAGGGTTATAGAGCTGCTACAGTACACATACAGGGTTATAGAGCTGCAACAGTACACAGACTGGATTATAGAGCTGTCACAGTACACAGACAGGGTTATAGAGCTGCAACAGTACAGTTATAGAGCTGCAACAGCGCACAGTTAGAGCTACAACAGTACACAGTTATAGCGCTGCTACAGTACACAGTTATAGAGCTGCTACAGTACACAGCTATAGAGTTGTTACAGTACACATACAGGGTTATAGAGCTACAGTACACATACAAGGTTATAGAGCTGCTACAGTACACATACAGGGTTATAGAGCTGCTACAGTACACATACAGGGTTATAGAGCTGCTACAGTACACATACAGGGTTATAGAGCTGCTACAGTACACACACAGGGTTATAGAGCTGCTACAGTACACACACAGGGTTATAGAGCTGCTACAGTACACATACAGGGTTATAGAGCTGCTACAGTACACACACAGGGTTATAGAGCTGCTACAGTACACACACAGGGTTATAGAGCTGCTACAGTACACATACAGGGTTATAGAGCTGCTGCAGTACACATACAGGGTAATAGAGCTGCTACATTACACAGACAGGAGTATAGAGCTGCTACAGACAGGGTTATAGAGCTGCTACAGTACACAGACAGGAGTATAGAGCTGCTACAGTACACAGACAGGGTTATAGAGCTGCAACAGTGCACAGTTATAGAGCTGCAACAGTGCACAGTTATAGAGCTGCAACAGTGCACAGTTATAGAGCTGCTACAGTACACAGTTATAGAGCTGCTACAGTACAGTTATACAGCTGCAACAGTACAGTTATAGAGCTGCTACAGTACACATACAGGGTTATAGAGCTGCTACAGTACACATACAGGGTTATAGAGCTGTTACAGTACACATACAGGGTTATAGAGCTGCTGCAGTACACATACAGGGTTATAGAGCTGCTACAGTACACATACAGGGTTATAGAGCTGCTACAGTACACATACAGGGTTATAGAGCTGCTACAGTACACATACAGGGTTATAGAGCTGCTACAGTACACATACAGGGTTATAGAGCTGCTACAGTACACAGAGCGTGAAGCTCTATTCAGCTCTGTCTTTCCTTTGATCCAAATCCAATTCTCCACAGAATCATAGAGCAGTGGAATTAGATCAGCTATAATCACTCTGGACTGCCGAGAGGAGGAGCCCAAGGTCTGAAGCTCGACCTTTGTATTTAAGAACATCTAAATCAGAACGCATAAACTTTGGCCCGAGTTCGGACGCTGCCAGATGGTCTGAGAGCTGGTGGTGCTGACGTCACGGTGCATGCCCTGACGTCATTAAGTGCTGGTTGCTGACGTCATGAAGTGCTGGCGGCCAGTCACGGCTCTCCGTGACCACGTCATCGACCGTATTTCGTGACGTCATTGACCGCTATATTTAGCAATGCTGGGGGTTATACGGTGACGTCATGTGTTGAAACTCACGCCATGAAGTACAAATAGTCTACACTCTTGACGCCCACACAGATGCTTGCACACATGCACTCGCGCGCACACACACACACACACACACACACACACACACACACACACACACACCGAATCACCTTCTGTGGTTGAGTGTTCAATAAACCCTTGAACTATATGTTTAACACATCTCTAACCCTGTCCATGGAGGACAGAAGAAAATGATAATATGCTGATTAGCATTGTAAATGTGTGGCCACGTTTGTGGTAGAAAATAAACACACACACACACACACACACACACACACACACACACACACACACACACACACACACACACACACACACACACACACAATGATGGAACTCAAACTTGTGTCCATGGGACAAGAGGTCTGGGAAAGGAGAGTTGACTACAGGAAAGGGGACTATAAGAGGATAAGGGACTATCTGGGTGAAGTGCATTGGGAGTAAAAACAGTCCAAGGTATGATGAACCTGGTCATCCGGAAATGCAAGGACGCTGAAGATAGATTTATTCCAACAGTAAAGGAAAAAAGCAGGAGGGAATATAATAACCCATGGTTTAATAGACAGTGTCAGGAAGCAAAGGTGAGAAGCAGGAGTTGAGTGGAGGAAGTACAGAAGACAAAGGACAGAGGACAACAGGATTAGATGTAACAGAGCTAGGAACGATTACATTAACATAAGACGAACATCGGAAAGAGACTATGAGAACGATATTGCAATCAAAGCGAAAAAACAACCTAAGTTACTACACAGTCATATAAGAAGAAAAATGTCGGTGAACGACCAAGTGACAAGACTAAGGAAGACAGAGGGGGCATATACTGAGTGACAAGGAAATCTGCGAGGCACTGAATGCCAGTTTCCATGGAGTGTTCACTACCGAGCCTGAGCAGCTCCCATTGTTGGAAGGGGTTACGCTAGATGAAAGACTATCATATATAGAGGTGACAGCAGAGGAGGTAATGAAACAGTTGACAACTCTAGATGCAACTAAAGCTGTTGGACCAGACAAAGTATCACTGTGGATACTAAAAGAGGCAGCGCAGGCCCTCAGCGTGCCTCTGGCAATGATCTTTAATGAGTCACTTATGTCAAGAGAATTGCCCAGTTGCTGGAAGAAGGCAAATGTACCGATTTTCAAGAAAGGAGATAGGGAGGAGGCATTTAACTACAGACCGGTATCACTGACAAGTATCCCCTGTAAAGTACTTGAAAGAATAATTAGGCTAAGACTTGTTGCACACCTGGAGAACATTAGGTTTGTAAACAAACATGAACATGGGTTCTGGAATGGAAAATCATGCCTAACAGGCCTTTTGGAATTCTAAAATAAAATAACAAGGATAAGACAGGACAGAGAAGGTTGGGCAGACTGTATATTTCTGGACTGCCAAAAAGCCTTTGATACAATACCGCACATGAGACTGCTGTTCAAACTTGAGAGGCAGGCGGGGGTGGGAGGAAAGGCCCTAGCATGGGTAAGGAACTACCTAACAGGAAGGAGCCAAAGAGTTACGGTAAGGGGCGAGAAGTCGGACTGGCGAACAGTAACAAGTGGAGTACCTCAAGGATCGGTGCTGGGACCAATTCTATTTCTAATATATGTTAACGACATGTTTACAGGAGTAGAGTCCTACATGTCGATGTTCGCGGATGACGCAAAGTTGATGAGAAGAGTTGACAGATGAGGATTGTAGGATCCTCCAAGAGGACTTGAACAGGTTGCAGAGTTGGTCAGAGAATTGGCTACTGGAGTTCAACACGAGTAAATGTAAAGTTATGGAAATCGGATCAGGTGATAGGAGACCAAAGGGACAGTACACAATGAAGGGGAACAGCCTACTTGTGATGACGCGAGAAAGAGACCTGGGCGTGGACGTAACACCTAATCTATCTCCTGAGGCACATATAAATAGGATAACGACAGCAGCGTACTTTACACTGGCAAAAGTTAGAACATCATTCAGAAACCTAAGTAAGGAGGCATTTAGGGCGCTTTACACTGCCTACGTGAGGCCAGTCTTAGAGTATGCCGCCTCATCATGGACTCATGATGAGGGCGAAGAAACCCCACCTGAAGAAACACATAAGGAAAATGGAAAAGGTTATCTTGAGGTTATCTTGAGATGATTTCGGGGCTTTAGTGTCCCCGCGGCCCGGTCCTCGACCAGGCCTCCACCCCCAGGAAGCAGCCCGTGACAGCTGACTAACACCCAGGTACCTATTTTACTGCTAGGTAACAGAGGCATAGAGTGAAAGAAACTCTGCCCATTGTTTCTCGCCGGCGCCTGGGATCGAACCCAGGACCACAGGATCACAAGTCCCGCGTGCTGTCCGCTCGGCCGACCTGCTCCCTTTTTTTTTTTTTTTTTTGCATTTTTCGTCACCGTAGCGACCCGTATGGTCTACTGTGCACAGTTGTCAAGCAGCAATGAACTGTGAGCGACTGTGTGGGCAATGGAAACTGTCAGGAGAAAGCGCCAAATCATTACGACAATATAGCACTTGGAAGATATCACTATAAGAATTTATAATAGGACGGTGGAAAGAAATGATGCCCAACCACTTACACGGTCGGGGATTGAACGCCGACCTGCAAGAAGCGAGACCGTCGCTCAACCGTCCAACCCAAGTGGACAGGTTAACATTGTTTATCTTATAGGCTAGCCAATCACGTTGCCGGCTCGGCTGAAGAAGTGACCAATCACATGTGTTTGTTCGTAGATATATTATAATATATATATAATATATAACGTTTATATTTTCGCCAGTCATATAATAACAATAATAATTCATTGTGTCGGGGGACAGGCAGCCAGTATATATATGTACATGTTAGGCTTATCCTGTCTCCATTATCCTGACCCCTTCCATGTGCTATTTAGTCCTAATGACTTGGCACTTTCCCCCCCTTGATATTTCTCATAGACCCTTCCCTGCTCCCATCTATTGGCCATCACACGCCATCTATTAGCCATCACACGCCATCTATTGGCCATCACACGCCATCTATTGGCCATCACATGCCATCTATTGGCCGTCACACGCCATCTATTGGCCGTCACACGCCATCTATTGGCCGTCACACACCATCTATTGGCCATCACACGCCATCTATTGGCCGTCACACGCCATCTATTGGCCGTCACACGCCATCTATTGGCCATCACACGCCATCTATTGGCCATCACACGCCATCTATTGGCCATCACACGCCATCTATTGGCCGTCACACGCCATCTATGGGCCGTCACACGCCATCTATGGGCCATCACACGCTATCTATTGGCCATCACACGCCATCTATTTACATCTTATTTTCTTATCAAATGAGTTTATTTCGAAGTAAAATATTTTTTTCCAAGTTTAAGACATATGGCGTTGTCTCTTGGGCTGTACTTGAACCCTCTTCATTAAGGCACGTTCGTCTTCGCGCTCTGATAACCATGCGTAAATCTGTGTATCTATGTATTTACGTATGTAGGTTAGCTTAGCATTTTAAAAGCACCGAATCACCTTCTGTGGTCGAGTGTTCAATAAACCCTTGAACTATATGTTTAACACTTCTCTAACCCTGTCCATGGAGGACAGAAGAAAATGTATATATGCTGGTTAGCATTGTAAATGTCTGGCCACGTCTGTGGTAGAAAATAATAATAATAAAATAAGCTATATTCCCTGAGATGGACTTGTGAACTTTCAAATTCAAATTTGTATTCAGGTAAGAGAACATATATAGATGAAGAGTTACAAACATTAAGTTGGATTTATAGATAGATCTAGAACATACAATACCTAAAACCACTAATATAGAGATAGATCTAGTACATACAATACTTAAAGCCACTAATGTAGAGATAGATCTAGAACATACAATACCTAAAGCCACTAATGTAGAGATAGATCTAGAACATACAATACCTAAAGCCACTAATATATAGATAGATCTAGTAGATACAATACCTAAAGCCACTAATATAGAGATAGATCTAGTAGATACAATACCTAAAGCCACTAATATAGAGATAGATCTAGTACATACGATACCTAAAGCCACTAATATAGAGATAGATCTAGTAGATACAATACCTAAAGCCACTAATATAGAGATAGATCTAGTACATACGATACCTAAAGCCACTAATATAGAGATAGATCTAGTAGATACAATACCTAAAGCCACTAATATAGAGATAGATCTAGTAGATACAATACCTAAAGCCACTAATATAGAGATAGATCTAGTACATACATTACCTAAAGCCACTAATATAGAGATAGATCTAGTAGATACAATACCTAAAGCCACTAATATAGAGATAGATCTAGTAGATACAATACCTAAAGCCACTAATATAGATAGATCTAGTACATACAATACCTAAAGCCACTAATATAGATAGATCTAGTACATACAATACCTCAAGCCACTAATATATAGATAGATCTAGTACTTACAATACCTAAAGCCACTATTATATAGATAAAGCTAGTACATACGATACCTCAAGCCACTAATATATAGATAGATCTAGTAGATACAATACCTAAAGCCACTAATATAGATAGATCTAGTACATACGATACCTAAAGCCACTAATATAGAGATAAGAGCTAGTAGATACGATACCTAAAGCCACTAATACGCGCAGCGTTTCGGGCAATATAACTATAACGTGTTATCAGTTATTATATAACTCGATAACTTAAGGTGGGTTGATCAAATGGTCCTGGACGGACCGAAACGTCTTCGTCTTCTCCATCTTGTGAGTTGTGGTTCGGTTATCATATCTTCAGCCCCGTTATTGTGACTCATAACTGCGTGCCTGTTAACGTCTGCGTGTCTGTTATCGTCTGCGTGTCTGTTATCGTCTGCGTGTCTGTTATCGTCTGCGTGTCTGTTATCGTCTGCGTGTCTGTTATCGTCTGCGTGTCTGTTATCGTCTGCGTGTCTGTTATCGTCTGCGTGTCTGTTATCGTCTGCGTGTCTGTTATCGTCTGCGTGCCTGCTATCGTCTGCGTGCCTGCTATCGTCTGCGTGCCTGCTATCGTCTGCGTGCCTGCTATCGTCTGCGTGCCTGCTATCGTCTGCGTGCCTGCTATCGTCTGCGTGCCTGCTATCGTCTGCGTGCCTGCTATCGTCTGCGTGCCTGCTATCGTCTGCGTGCCTGCTATCGTCTGCGTGCCTGCTATCGCCTGTGTGAATGCTATCGCCTGCGTGACTTATCGCCAGCACACTTGTTATAACGCTATCGACCAGGACAGGCTGGGAGACCGATAGACTGCCCCGCACACAAATACTTGATATCTTCTCACATAGACATGATATCCCTTACTAATAAGGTGTCTAAATTGTAGCTTGTATTTCTGCCTTTCATGTGATATAAAGTTATATTTATCACATATCTAGAATATAAAATGAATCGACAGCTATTACACTCGAATTATATATATATATATATATATATATATATATATATATATATATATATATATATATATATATATATATATATATATATATGTCGTACCTAGTAGCCAGATCTCACTTTTTGGCCTACTATTCAAGGCCCGATTTGCCTAATAAGCTAAGTTTTCCTGAATTAATATATTTTTTCTAATTTTTTTCTTATGAAATGATAAAGCTACCCATTTCATTATGTATGAGGTCATTTTTTTTTTATTGGAGTTAAAATTAACGTAGATATATGACCGAACCTAACCAACCCTACCTAACCTAACCTAACCTATCTTTATAGGTTAGGTTTGGTTAGGTAGCCGAAAAAGTTAGGTTAGGTTAGGTAGGTTAGGTAGTCGAAAAACAATTAATTCATGAAAACTTGGCTTATTAGGCAAATCGGGCCTTGCATAGTAGGCTGAGAAGTGCGTTCTGGCTACTAGGTACGACATATATATATATATATATATATATATATATATATATATATATATATATATATATATATATATATATATATATATATATAATATATGTGTATATATATGTGTATATAACTTCAGCAGCCACATATAACACATGGCCAAACATTAACATAGTGGCTCAAACTGTGAGTATACTCGTTAAAATCAGGTATGTTGCCCACTCTGCTCTCCTCTGATTATACTGCTAACATATCTATCCCCTAATACGGTATGTGTGCATAGTGTTCTTCCCCTTGCAAAGTTCCTCAAGCCCATCATCACCCAACAAAAACTGGGTGTTAGAGAATTCTACCTTGAGGTTACCTTGAGGTGCTTCCGGGGCTTAGCGTCCCCGCGGCCCGGTCGTCGACCAGGCCTCCAAACTCTGTCTTCAGACAACACACAGCCCCTCTGAATAAATATTATATGGGTAAATAAGACGAACATGTTGATCAATCAATCACTTGGTTGATTGATCACCCCAAGCTGTACCATTAGGTCATGCTGGTACAGTCGAAAAAACCCGTTCTCGCACTTGCTTTAAGTCAATATTGGCTTATTTAATAAGTGAATGCAGGCGATGAGTCACAATAACGTGGCTGAAGTATGTTGACCAGACCACACACTAGAATTTGAAGGGACGACGACGTTTCGGTCCGTCCTGGACCATTCTCAAGTCGATTGAGTGCATATGTGACATACTAATGCATAAGTGCATATGTGACATACTAATTGATTGTGAATATTTTAGTTTACCTTGAAAAGCTTCATAGAAAACACCGACCTTACCTAACCTTCTTAGTATGTTAAGATAAGCATCTTATTGCTTCTTAATTACAATTATTACTTAACCTGTACCGTCAGTGGTACAGTACTCGGCTGGCAACACCTAGGCCAGGGTTCGCGCCCACCTCCACAGCCCTATCTTGAGATCTTGAGGTTATCTTGAGATGATTTCAGGGCTTTAGTGTCCCCGCGGCCCGGTCCTCGACCAGGCCTCCACCCCCAGGAAGCAGCCCGTGACAGCTGACTAACACCCAGATACCTATTTTACTACTAGGTAACAGGGTATGCGTAGGGTGAAAGAAACTCTGCCCATTGTTTCTTGCCGGCGCCTGGGATCGAACCCGGGACCACAGGATCACACGCCCAGTGTGCTGTCCGCTCGGCCGACCTGCTCCCTAGTGGACTTTCCCAATGTTTGTACTCAACCCAACTGTTGATCCAACTGTTGGTCCTACTGTTCCAACTGATCCAACTGTTACTGATCCAACTGTTGGTCCTACTGTTCCAACTGATCCAACTGTTACTGATCCAACTGTTGATCCTACTGTTGGTCCTACTGTTCCAACTGATCCAACTGTTACTGATCCAACTGTTGGTCCTACTGTTCCAACTGATCCAACTGTTACTGATCCAACTGTTGGTCCTACTGTTCCAACTGATCCAACTGTTACTGATCCAACTGTTGATCCTACTGTTGGTCCTACTGTTCCAACTGATCCAACTGTTGGTCCTACTGTTTCTTGTCGTACATAGATTAGCAAAATAATAACAATTATAATATTGTCAAGGCGTAAATATTATTGGTAAATGGATTACCAGTCTGCAAAAAGATTACATAATCAACAAAAGAACAAATCCACAAGGGCCGTGACGAGGATTCGAACCTGCGTCCGGGAGCATCATTCGAATCCTCGTCAAGGCCCTTGTGGATTTGTTCATTTGATGCATCACGTTATTGTGATCTGTGTGTGTGATAACCAACTAAATATTAGTTACTTTAAGAACAGTTCTTGACGTAACTTAGTGCAAGTAATATACCATATTACTCTTGTGATATAATTACCTGTTAATTAATAATATAATTAATAAAAAGTAATAATATTACCCACATTATCCTTGCTCCCTTGGTGGCTGAGGGGACAGAACACTAGACGCGTGATCCTGTGGTCCCGGGTTCGATCCCGGGCGCCGGCGAGAAACAATAGGCAGAGTTTCTTTCACCCTGATGCCCTTGTTACCTAGCAATACAATAGGTACCTGAGAGTTACTCAGCTGTCACGGGCTGCTTCCTGGGGGTGGAGGCCTGGTCGAGGACCGGGCCGCGGGGACACTAAAAGCCCCGAAATCATCTCAAGATAACCTCAAGATAACATTAAAATGTGGGCTGTACTCCAGTACATTGGTCCAGGTGAGGTAAGGTTAGGTTAGGTGAGGTTAGGTGAGGTTAGGTTAGGTTAGGTGAGGTTAGGTTAGGTGAGGTTAGGTTAGGTGAGGTGAGGTTAGGTGAGGTTAGGTGAGGTTAGGTTAGGTTAGGTTAGGTTAGGTTAGGTGAGGTTAGGTTAGGTGAGGTGAGGTTAGGTGAGGTGAGGTGAGGTGAGGTTAGGTGAGGTTAGGTGAGGTTAGGTGAGGTTAGGTTAGGTGAGGTTAGGTGAGGTGACGTGACGTGACGTGACGACGTGACGTGACGTGACGTGACGTGACGTTAGGTTAGGTTAGGTTAGGTTAGGTTAGGTTAGGTGAGGTGAGGTGAGGTGAGGTGAGGTGAGGTGAGGTGAGGTTAGGTTAGGTGAGGTGAGGTGAGGTTAGGTGAGGTTAGGTGAGGTTAGGTGAGGTTAGGTGAGGTTAGGTAAGGTGAGGTGAGGTGAGGTTAGGTAAGGTGAGGTGAGGTGAGGTTAGGTTAGGTTAGGTGAGGTTAGGTGAGGTTAGGTAAGGTTTTAATCTTTATTACTTAAGGATTTATATTTCTGCCCATATTTTATCAGTGGTTTAAAACTATAGAGAGTATTTGACTGCGGCAACTGTTAAGACAGTTTGATAAGACTGATTCTAATTCATTGGCTTAGTCTTCACTATTTAATTTGTCATTAATAATTCAATATGTTGGCCTTTAATTAATTTAACTAAAAATTTAATTACTAACATACTTTATTACTATAATTATGGGTTAACTATTTTCCATTAACGCCTAAAAATTGTCGTAAAAGCATATTGACTTTTAGCTTCTCTTAGTTTAAATGAACAGTCGTTAATTTAAGTATTTAAGTATTAAGTAATTTAAGTATTAAGTATTTATATAATAACTTGCTATGGTAATTTTTATGTGTCTTTTCATAAAATTCATATTAAATGCGAGTTACTGACACACACAAAACATATATATTGCTGGCAGGACGGGAACCGGCGACGAGGGTGCTGTCTTGTACAGCTCACGGGGCCAGATTCACGAAGCAGTTACGCAAGCACTTACGAACCTGTACATCTTTTCTCAATCTTCGGCGACTTTGTTTACAATTATTAAACAGTTAATGAGCTCCGAAGCACCAGGAGGCTGTTTATAACAATAACAACAGTTGATTGGCAAGTTTTCATGCTTGTAAACTGTTTAATAAATGTAACCAAAGCCGTCAAAGGTTGAGGAAAGATGTACACGTTCGTAAGTGCGAACGTAAGTGCGTTCGTAAGTTCGAAAGTGCGTTACGTTCGTCACGTAACTGCTTCGTGAATTTGGCCCCAGGTTGCGAAAGGTTGTGTAGTAGAGGAAAAACATGGTTTATGTCCGGCTCACGTAACACTACTGCGTGCTCTGGGGGGTAGCGTAGCGGGAGCCGCTGCTCTTAAGACCCGCGTTCAATTCAATTTCTTTATTATGCACCCCATACCCATCCCGTGGGCGGTGGTGTAAGTTCGTAAATAGCTTCCAGTTTTAAATATAAATATTTAAATTATTAAATTATTTACTATTCGCAAATAGCGTCCTGTTTCTTCCTGGGGCCAGCCCAATCATTTGGGCTGGACGGTAGAGCGACGGTCTCGCTTCATGCAGGTCAACGTTCAATCCTGGATGGTTCAAGTGGTTGGCCACCATTCCTCCCCCCCCCCCCGTCCCATCCCAAATCCTTATCCAGACCCCTTCCCAGTGCTATATAGCCTAATGGCTTGGCGCTTTATCCTGATAGTTGCCTTCCCTTCTTCCTGGGGCCAGATTCACGAAGCAGTTACGCAAGCACTAACGAACGTGTACATCTTTCCTCAATCTTTGACGGCTTTGGTTACATTTATTAAACAGTTTACAAGCATGAAAACTTGCCATTCAGCTGTTGTTATTGTTATAAACAGCCTCCTGGTGCTTCGGAGCTCATTAACTGTTTAATAATTGTAAACAAAGCCGCCAAAGAATTACAAAAGATGTACAGGTTCGTAAATGCTTGCGTAACTGCTTCGTGAATCTGGCCCGAGCGACATTAGCCTTACGACGGGAGTATGAACGAAATTGTTTACCAAAGTACTCGGGTAAATGCTTATTGAATCTGGCCTATACTGGTGTTCTTTAGTGTGTTACTAAGGTTTTTTAAGTGTGTTACTAAGGTTCTTATGTGTGTTACTAAGGTTCTTAAGTGTGTTACTAAGGTTCTTAAGTGTGTTACTAAGGTTCTTGAGTACTGTCAGAAGACCTCCTACGCTCACCAAGGTGTTGACGGGGAATTACTTGGGGCTCCGTTCTGGTTATCTTGAGCTGATTTCGGGGCTTTAGTGTCCCCGCGGCCCGGTCCTCGACCGGGCCTCCACCGGGCCTCCACCCCCAGGAAGCAGCCCGTGACAGCTGACTAACACCCAGGTACCTATTTTACTGCGAGGTAACAGGGGCATAGGGTGAAAGAAACTCTGCCCATTGTTTCTCGCCGGCGCCTGGGATCGAACCCGGGACCACAGGATCACAAGTCCAGCATGCTGTCCGCTCGGCCGACCGGCTCCCTGTTTCACCACACACCTGACAGAGGTCACTGCTACTTTGCCTTTGACCAATCAGAATAAGGGTAACATTGTTCATCTTACCGCTTATCCAATCACGTTGCCGGCTCGGCTGGACAACTGACCAATCACGTACGGGTTGTATCAGCTGATGCATGTCAACAAAATGAGTTTGCACTTTTACCTCGAGCATGGCTCCACTTTTGGGTGTACCTGGTATGTAGGTAGATTATTTTAGCCCTAAATTATGTTCAGGTATGCAGTATACTTGTCGGGTAAACTCCCTGCGGAGGCCTTATATAACCCTCCAGTGGTATACATATTGTCTAGGAGAGAGAATCCCGTTGAGGGGACGAATTTTGGTGTTTAAAGACGACGTATACACACAATGTATACCCCATTTATACATGTATACACTGAGAGTTGACTTTAATCTTGCGGAGTATGTTGAGGACTAAAGTATACATGCCCGTTGCTGAGTGGGCTACGTCCATGATCTTAACCATCGTACAGTTAATAGGTCTCATAAGCTCAACACCCCTCAAGATGGGAGTGTTGGTCGTGTGGTCCAGAATTATTAAGAGGGTTTAATATGGTAAGATAAAGACCAGGGTAAATACATCCAGGGTTTAATTATTAGTTCATCTTGAGCACCAGGGGGGGGGGGGGTGTCTGCCATCGCTGGCCCACTCCTGTGGCCCACCCTGGCAGGATGGGGGCCCAGCCTGGCAGGATGGGGGCCCACCCTGGCAGGACGGGGCCCCCCACCCTGGCAGGACGGGGCCCCCCACCCTGGCAGGACGGGCCCCCCCCACCCTGGCAGGACGGGCCCCCCCCCCCACCCTGGCAGGACGGGCCCCCCCCCACCCTGGCAGGACGGGCCCCCCCCCACCCTGGCAGGACGGGCCGCCCCCCACCCTGGCAGGACGGGGCCCCCCACCCTGGCAGGGCGGGCCCCACACCCTGGCAGGACGGGGCCCCCCCACCCTGGCAGGACGGGGCCTCCACCCTGGCAGGACGGGGGCCCCACACACAGTGAGAAGTAAGCCCGCCACCTTCTCGCAGCAACAGTAACTACCAATTAGATATAATTGGTGGTGGTTGATAATAATAAACCAGCACTTACTGCTCGGGTGGCTGATGTCTGGGGGCCCCTGAGAGCCTGGCCCTGGTGTACGGTACAGGGGCCCCCTGAGAGCCTGACCCTGGTGTACGGTACACGGCCCCTGAGAGCCTGACCCTGGTGTAAGGTACAGGGGCCCTGAGAGCCTGGCCCTGGTGTACGGTACAGGGCCCCTGAGAGCCTGGCCCTGGTGTACGGTACAGGGCCCCAGAGAGCCTGACCTTGGTGTACGGTACAGGGGCCCTGAGAGCCTGACCTTGGTGTACGGTACAGGGCCCCAGAGAGCCTGACCCTGGTGTAAGGTACAGGGGCCCTGAGAGCCTGGCCCTGGTGTACGGTACAGGGCCCCTGAGAGCCTGGCCCTGGTGTACGGTACAGGGCCCCAGAGAGCCTGACCTTGGTGTACGGTACAGGGGCCCTGAGAGCCTGACCTTGGTGTACGGTACAGGGCCCCAGAGAGCCTGACCCTGGTGTACGGCACAGGGGCCCCCTGAGAGCCTGGCCCTGGTGTACGGTACAGGGCCCCAGAGAGCCTGACCCTGGTGTACGGTACAGGGCCCCCCTGAGAGCCTGACCCTGGTGTACGGTACAGGGCCCCCCTGAGAGCCTGACCCTGGTGTACGGTACAGGGTCCTCTGAGAGCCTAACCCTGGTGTACGGTACAGGGCCCCTGAGAGCCTGGCCCTGGTGTACGGTACAGGACCCCTGAGAGCCTGGCCCTGGTGTACGGTACAGGGCCCCCTGAGAGCCTGACCCTGGTGTACGGTACAGGGTCCCTGAGAGCCTGACCCTGGTGTACGGTACAGGGCCCCCCTGAGAGCCTGGCCCTGGTGTACGGTACAGGGCCCCCCTGAGAGCCTGGCCCTGGTGTACGGTACAGGGCCCCAGAGAGCCTGACCTTGGTGTACGGTACAGGGGCCCTGAGTGCCTGGCCCTGGTGTACGGTACAGGGGCCCCCTGAGAGCCTGACCCTGGTGTACGGTACAGGGCCCCCCTGAGAGCCTGACCCTGGTGTACGGTACAGGGCCCCTGAGAGCCTGGCCCTGGTGTACGGTACAGGGCCCCCCTGAGAGCCTGACCCTGGTGTACGGTACAGAGCCCCTGAGAGCCTGGCCCTGGTGTACGGTACAGGGCCCCCCTGAGAGCCTGACCCTGGTGTACGGTACAGGGCCCCTGAGAGCCTGACCCTGGTGTACGGTACAGGGCCCCCCTGAGAGCCTGACCCTGGTGTACGGTACAGGCCCCCCCCCCTGAGAGCCTGACCCTGGTGTACGGTACAGGGCCCCTGAGAGCCTGGCCCTGGTGTACGGTACAGGGGCCCCCTGAGAGCCTGACCCTGGTGTACGGTACAGGGCCCCCTTGAGAGCCTGACCCTGGTGTACGGTACAGGGCCCCTGAGAGCCTGGCCCTGGTGTACGGTACAGGGCCCCCTGGGAGCCTGACCCTGGTGTACGGTACAGGGCCCCCTGAGAGCCTGACCCTGGTGTACGGTACAGGGGCCCCTGAGAGCCTGGCCCTGGTGTACGGTACAGGGCCCCTGAGAGCCTGACCCTGATGTACGGTACAGGGGCCCCCAAGAGCCTGTCCCTGGTGTACGGTACAGGGCCCCCCGAGGCCCTGACTGTGGTACATCACCTCTAGAGGGCCAGACTAGTGTATGAAACCTCTGCCTCAAGCGTGCCGTCTCACCCTATAAGATCTCCGGGATATCGTGAAGGAGAGTATTGACCTCTAGCATCCTCTAGTGCTGGCGTGTGGCTCCCGCTGGTCGTCGGAGACCTTCCTGAGTATCCTGGCATTGTTCCAGCGCGCCTCCTAAGGCGGCGACGCGAACACCAACCTTAGTAATTCTTGTTTGGTTGGAGCCAAGAGTGACGGCACCTGCCGCCACCGCTGCACTTGGCAGAATGATGAGTCCGGGTCCGCCTCGCCCTCCTTGGCGGGAAAGTGGTTGTCATGGCAACGGCACGCAATCCTCTGATTGGCGGAGTAAATTTCCCTGCAATCTCATTGGATCACACACACACACACACACACACACACACACACACACACACACACACACACACACACACACACACACACACACACACACACACACACAATAGGCGGGATCCAAGAGTCAATGCTCGATCCTGCAAGCACATATAGGTGAGTACACACACACACACACACCGGGAGCTGACTGGACAGCACACTGGACGCGTGATCCTGTGGTCGCGGATTCGATTCCCGCCGCCGGCGAGAATCAAGGGGCAGAGTTTCTTTCACCCTGATGCCCCTGATACCTAGCAGTAAATAGGTACTTAGGAGTTAGCCAGCTGTCACGGGCTGCTTCTTGGGGCGTGTGTGTGTGGTGTGGAAGAAAAAAAAAGTAGTTAGTAACAGTTGAGTAGGGTGATCTTACTGGCTATTGTAGGGTGATCTTACTGGCTATTGTAGGGTGATCTTACTGGCTACTGTAGGGTGATCTTACTGGCTACTGTAGGGTGATCTTACTGGCTATTGTAGGGTGATCTTACTGGCTATTGTAGGGTGATCTTACTGGCTACTGTAGGGTGATCTTACTGGCTACTGTAGGGTGATCTTACTGGCTATTGTAGGGTGATCTTACTGGCTATTGTAGGGTGATCTTACTGGCTACTGTAGGGTGATCTTACTGGCTACTGTAGGGTGATCTTACTGGCTATTGTAGGGTGATCTTACTGGCTATTGTAGGGTGATCTTACTGGCTACTGTAGGGTGATCTTACTGGCTACTGTAGGGTGATCTTACTGGCTACTGTAGGGTGATCTTACTGGCTACGGTAGGGTGATCTTACTGGCTATTGTAGGGTGATCTTACTGGCTACTGTAGGGTGATCTTACTGGCTACTGTAGGGTGATCTTACTGATTACTGTAAGACAATATTGCCAATTCACAAGATCTTACCGTCTGTTGTGATCTTGCAGGCAATTTCCTGTCGAACAGAATACAAAGAGTAACAGTCGATCAAATCAAATCAAGTCCAAGCGCAGTTAAAAGCTCTGTACCTCAAGGTACAGTCCTTGCACCGCTGCTGTTCCTTATTCTCATATCAGATACAGACCAAAATACAAGTCACAGCTTCGTGTCATTCTTTGAAGATGACACAAAAATCAGCTTGAAAATTACCGGTGCGGAAGGCATTGAAAAACTACTAGCAGATATCAACAAAGTTTTCGAATGCAGGCGAGGAGTCACAATAACGTGGCTAAAGTATGTTGGTATGAGTAGACTTAAGAATGGTCCAGGATGGACCGAAACGTCGTCGTCCCTTCACCTTCTAGTGTGTGGTCTGGTCAACAACAAAGTTTTCGACTGGGTAGCAGAAAATAACATGATGTTTAAGAGTGATCAATTCCAGGTACTCAGGTACGGTAAAAATGAGGACCTTAAACATAATACAGGGTACAAAACACAATCAAATCTGCCCACAGTAGGAAGGCAACATGTCATGGATTTGGGAATAATAATGTCCGACGACCTAACGTTTAGGGAGCATAACCAAGCAAATATTGCGTCAGCCAGAAAAATGATAGGATGGATTACGAGAACTTTCAAATCCAGGGATTCCATCACAATGGTTGTACTCTTCAAGTCACTTGTGTTGTTCCGTCTCGAGTACTGCTCAGTACTCACTTCCCCCTTCAGAGCGGGAGAGTGCGCTAAAATAGAGGGAATACAGAGAACATATACGGCACGCATAGACGCGATAAAGCACCTAAATTATTGGGATCGTCTCAAAGCTCTCCAAATGTACTCACTAGAAAGGAGACGAGAGAGATACCAAATAATATACACATGGAAAATACTGGAGGGCCAAGTCCCAAATCTACACAGTAAAATAACAACATACTGGAGTGAACGATATGGAAGAAAATGCAGAATAGAACCAGTGAAGAGCAGAGGTGCCATAGGCACAATCAGAGAACACTGTATAAACATCAGAGGTCCGCGGTTGTTCAACGTCCTCCCAGCGACTATAAGAAATATTACAGGAACAACCGTGGACATCTTCAAGAGAAAACTAGATAGTTTCCTCCAAGGAGTGCCGGACCAACCGGGCTGTGGTGGATATGTGGGCCTGCGGGCCGCTCCAAGCAACAGCCTGGTGGACCAAACTCTCACAAGTCAAGCCTGGCCTCGGTCCGGGCTTGGGGAGTAAAAGAACTCCCAGAACCCCATCAACCAGGTATCAACCAACAGCCTGGTGGAGCAAACTCTCACAAGTCAAGCCTGGCCTCGGGCCGGGCTTGGGGAGTAGAAGAACTCCCAGAACCCCATCAACCAGGTATCAACCAACAGCCTGGTGGACCAAACTCTCACAAGTCAAGCCTGGCCTCGGGCCGGGCTTGGGGAGTAGAAGAACTCCCAGAACCCCATCAACCAGGTTGTACCTGCTTGCACCTGATTTACTGCCTCCTTTGTGAAGTGGCGCGATCTCCGCTGTTGTAAGTGTGTCAGGGATGACGCCAGTATGTAGCCTTCGTCTCCAACAGATGTTTAGGGCCTGTGGTAGTGATGTTTTGCACTCCTTGATAAATATATAATGCCACGAATCTGTGCCTGGTGCAGAGTGCATGGACATGCTGTCTATGGCTACTTCAACGTTCCGTGGGGTTAGGGTGATACCTGGTTGATGGGGTTCTGGGAGTTCTTCTACTCCCCAAGCCCGGCCCGAGGCCAGGCTTGAATTGTGAGAGTTTGGTCCACCAGGCTGTTGCTTGGAGCGGCCCGCAGGCCCACATACCCACCACAGCCCGGTTGGTCCGGCACTCCTTGAAGGAAACTATCTAGTTTCCTCTTGAAGATGTCCACGGTTGTTCCGGCAATATTTCTTATGCCCGCTGGGAGGACGTTGAACAACCGCGGACCTCTGATGTTTATACAGTGTTCTCTGATTGTGCCTATGGCACCTCTGCTCTTCACTGGTTCTATTCTGCATTTTCTTCCATATCGTTCACTCCAGTACGTTGTTATTTTATTGTGTAGATTTGGGACCTGTCCCTCCATTTTTTTCCACGTGTATATTATTTGATATCTCTAAAAATGGTAGCCATTTTTTTCCTCACCACTTTGAGTGTGTCCAAATCCGTTTGCACCGCTTCACAAACTATGTCTAACCTGACTCTTCTCCTCAGTTTGGCATCATCTGCAAACATTGATATGAAGGAGCTAGTTTCCTCTGTCAAGTCATTACCATGTATCAGCAGGAGTACGGTCCCGAGAAGCAAGCCTTGTGGGACTCCACTTGTAATCTCTCTCCACTCTGATGTCTCTGCTCTCACTGTGACCCTCGGCTTCCTTCCTGAGAGATACTCTGACCCATCTTAGGACTCTTCCAGATACACCAGCCCGCTTCTCTAGTCTGGGTTGGAGTCTTTCGTGCCGGACCGAATCAAATGCTTTCTGATAGTCGAGGAATATGCAGTCTGCCCATCCTTCTCTCTCTTACTTGATTTCTGCCATCGTGTGGTGTGGTTACATGCCATCGTGCATGTAAACTGTTTATGTAAACTGTTTAAACGGCAACTGTGGTAAAGTGGGGTATCTTGGTGTGGTTATTGGAGTTTACTGTGTGTGGTTATAGTTTACTGGTGGGTCTTCTTTACCAGTAGTTTACTGTAGTAGTGGGTCACACGAGACCCACCTCCAATCAGATGTAGATCAGGTCTTTCTATGGGCTACAGAAAATAATATGGTGTTTAACGGAGATAAGTTCCAGCTCATGCGCTACGGAAAAAATGAAAATATTAAAACGGAAACCACGTACAAAACTCAGGCAAATCATAACATAGAACGAAAAGGCAATATAAAGGACCTGGGTGTACTCATGTCGGAAGACCTTACCTTTAAAGAACACAATAAAGTAGCCGTCACAACTGCAAGAAAAATGACAGGTTGGATAACAGGAACTTTTCACACTAGAGATGCTATACCGATGATGATACTCTTCAATACGCTAGTGCTCTCTAGAGTGGAGTACTGCTGCACAATGACAGCCCCTTTCAAAGCTGGAGAAATTGCTGACCTGGAGAGTGTGCAGAGATCCTTTACTGCTAGAATCCACTCAGTAAAACATCTAAACTATTGGGACCGACTAAAAAGCCTAAATCTGTATTCTCTTGAGCGCAGGCGGGAGAGATACATAATAATTTACACTTGGAAAATATTAGAGGGGCTGGTCCCAAACCTGCACACAGAAATAACACCACATGAGACCAGGAGTCATGGCAGGATGTGCAGAATACCCCCGTTGAAGAGCAGAGGTGCAACAGGTACTCTGAGAGAGAACTCTATCAACATCAGAGGCCCGAGACTGTTCAACACGCTTCCACTACACATAAGGGGCATAACTGGCCGACCCCTCACAGTGTTCAAGAGAGAACTATCAACATCAGAGGCCCGAGACTGTTCAACACGCTTCCACTACACATAAGGGACATAACTGGCCGACCCCTCACAGTGTTCAAGAGAGAACTATCAACATCAGAGGCCCGAGACTGTTCAACACGCTTCCACTACACATAAGGGACATAACTGGCCGACCCCTCACAGTGTTCAAGAGAGAACTATCAACATCAGAGGCCCGAGACTGTTCAACACGCTTCCACTACACATAAGGGACATAACTGGCCGACCCCTCACAGTGTTCAAGAGAGAACTATCAACATCAGAGGCCCGAGACTGTTCAACACGCTTCCACTACACATAAGGGACATAACTGGCCGACCCCTCACAGTGTTCAAGAGAGAACTATCAACATCAGAGGCCCGAGACTGTTCAACACGCTTCCACTACACATAAGGGGCATAACTGGCCGACCCCTCACAGTGTTCAAGAGAGAACTTGATAAACACCTCCAAAGGATACCTGATCAACCAGGCTGTGACCCATACGCCAGGCTGCGACGTCCAACAGCCTGGTTGACCAGTCCAGCAACCAGAAAGCCTGGTCGAAGCAACCCATCCTCCGAATTGACATTACGGTTTAATAATAAGTGAAAATAAGTACAATTACTGACTGCTAGGAATAGTACATAATTAGACTTACTTGTGGACGGGTTGGGTCGGAGACAGGGCCGCGGAGCCACGGCTGTGTGGTAATATTTTACTGTCTGGTGTTATCCTTTACGATGTGGGTTATAGCAGTTTACTGTGTGGCGGTTATCGGAGTTTACCTTTTCTTGCGTATATCAGTTGATAACTTGATATATTAATGCCACACTGGTGGCGAAACTCGCACCTGTTATCATGGTCAGGCGAGATAGCGGCCTGATAGGAGCAGGAAGTGGCAATGAGAGGTCAAAGGGCAGTGAGGTGACTCATAGTTTCCAAGCAACAGCTGGTCGCTATTGTGTAGGCCTAAGACTGTTGTCTAATAGGCCTCAGGCTTTTGTTATAGACCTCAGGCTTTTGTGGTAGGCTTGAGGCTTTTGTTATAGGCCTCAGGCTTTTGTGGTAGGCTTGAGGCTTTTGTGGTAGGCCTCAGGCTTTAGTGATAGGCCTCAGGCTTTTGGGGCAGACATCAGGCTTTAGTGATAGGCCTCAGGCTTTTGTGGTAGGCTTGAGGCTTTTGTTATAGGCCTCAGGCTTTTGTGGTAGGCTTGAGGCTTTTGTTATAGGCCTCAGGCTTTTGTGGTAGGCTTGAGGCTTTTGTTATAGGCCTCAGGCTTTTGTGGTAGGCTTGAGGCTTTTGTTATAGGCCTCAGGCTTTTGTGGTAGACCTCAGGCTTTTGTGGTAGGCTTGAAGCTTTTGTTATAGGCCTCAGGCTTTTGTGGTAGGCCTCAGGCTTTTGTGGTAGGCCTCAGGCTTTTGGGGCAGACATCAGGCTTTAGTGATAGGCCTCAGGCTTTAGTGATAGGCCTCAGGCTTTAGTGATAGGCCTCAGGCTTTAGTGATAGGCCTCAGGCTTTAGTGATAGGCCTCAGGCTTTTGGGGTAGGCCTCAGGCTTTTGGGGTAGGCCTCAGGCTTTAGTGATAGGCCTCAGGCTTTAGTGATAGGCCTCAGGCTTTTGTGGTGGGCCTCAGGCTTTTGTGGTAGGCCTCAGGCTTTAGTGATAGGCCTCAGGCTTTAGTGATAGGCCTCAGGCTTTTGGGGTAGGCCTCAGGCTTTAGTGATAGGCCTCAGGCTTTTGGGGTAGGCCTCAGGCTTTTGTGGTAGGCCTCAGGCTTTAGTGATAGGCCTCAGGCTTTAGTGATAGGCCTCAGGCTTTAGTGATAGGCCTCAGGCTTTAGTGATAGGCCTCAGGCTTTTGTGGTAGGCCTCAGGCTTTAGTGATAGGCCTCAGGCTTTTGTGGTGGGCCTCAGGCTTTAGTGATAGGCCTCAGGCTTTAGTGATAGGCCTCAGGCTTTAGTGATAGGCCTCAGGCTTTTGTGGTAGACCTCAGGCTTTTGTGGTGGGCCTCAGGCTTTAGTGATAGGCCTCAGGCTTTAGTGATAGGCCTCAGGCTTTAGTGATAGGCCTCAGGCTTTTGTGGTAGACCTCAGGCTTTTGTAGTAGCCTCAGGCTTTAGTGATAGGCCTCAGGCTTTAGTGATAGGCCTCAGGCTTTTGTGGTAGGCCTCAGGCTTTAGTGATAGGCCTCAGGCTTTTGTGGTAGGCCTCAGGCTTTAGTGATAGGCCTCAGGCTTTTGTGGTAGGCCTCAGGCTTTTGTAGTAGCCTCAGGCTTTTGTGGTGGGCCTCAGGCTTTTGTGGTGGGCCTCAGGCTTTTGTGGTAGGCCTCAGGCTTTTGTGGTAGACCTCAGGCTTTTGTAGTAGCCTCAGGCTTTTGTGGTAGGCCTCAGGCTTTTGTGGTAGGCCTCAGGCTTTAGTGATAGGCCTCAGGCTTTAGTGATAGGCCTCAGGCTTTAGTGATAGGCCTCAGGCTTTAGTGATAGACCTCAGGCTTTTGTAGTAGCCTCAGGCTTTTGTGGTGGGCCTCAGGCTTTTGTGGTAGGCCTCAGGCTTTAGTGATAGGCCTCAGGCTTTAGTGATAGGCCTCAGGCTTTAGTGATAGGCCTCAGGCTTTAGTGATAGGCCTCAGGCTTTTGTGGTAGGCCTCAGGCTTTAGTGATAGGCCTCAGGCTTTTGTAGTAGCCTCAGGCTTTTGTGGTGGGCCTCAGGCTTTTGTAGTAGCCTCAGGCTTTTGTGGTAGGCCTCAGGCTTTTGTAGTAGCCTCAGGCTTTAGTGATAGGCCTCAGGCTTTTGTGGTAGGCCTCAGGCTTTTGTGGTGGGCCTCAGGCTTTTGTGGTAGGCCTCAGGCTTTTGTGGTGGGCCTCAGGCTTTTGTGGTGGGCCTCAGGCTTTTGTGGTGGGCCTCAGGCTTTTGTGGTGGGCCTCAGGCTTTAGTGATAGGCCTCAGGCTTTTGTGGTAGGCCTCAGGCTTTTGTGGTAGGCCTCAGGCTTTTGTGGTAGGCCTCAGGCTTTTGTGGTAGGCCTCAGGCTTTTGTGGTAGGCCTCAGGCTTTAGTGATAGGCCTCAGGCTTTTGTGGTAGGCCTCAGGCTTTAGTGATAGGCCTCAGGCTTTTGTAGTAGCCTCAGGCTTTAGTGATAGGCCTCAGGCTTTTGTGGTAGGCCTCAGGCTTTTGTGGTGGGCCTCAGGCTTTAGTGATAGGCCTCAGGCTTTTGTGGTAGGCCTCAGGCTTTTGTGGTGGGCCTCAGGCTTTTGTGGTGGGCCTCAGGCTTTTGTGGTGGGCCTCAGGCTTTTGTGGTGGGCCTCAGGCTTTTGTGGTGGGCCTCAGGCTTTTGTGGTGGGCCTCAGGCTTTTGTGGTGGGCCTCAGGCTTTTGTGGTAGGCCTCAGGCTTTTGTGGTAGGCCTCAGGCTTTTGTGGTGGGCCTCAGGCTTTTGTGGTGGGCCTCAGGCTTTTGTGGTGGGCCTCAGGCTTTAGTGATAGGCCTCAGGCTTTTGTGGTGGGCCTCAGGCTTTAGTGATAGGCCTCAGGCTTTTGTGGTGGGCCTCAGGCTTTAGTGATAGGCCTCAGGCTTTAGTGATAGGCCTCAGGCTTTTGTGGTGGGCCTCAGGCTTTTGTGGTAGGCCTCAGGCTTTAGTGATAGGCCTCAGGCTTTTGTGGTAGGCCTCAGGCTTTAGTGATAGGCCTCAGGCTTTTGTGATAGGCCTCAGGCTTTTGTGGTGGGCCTCAGGCTTTAGTGATAGGCCTCAGGCTTTAGTGATAGGCCTCAGGCTTTAGTGATAGGCCTCAGGCTTTTGTGGTGGGCCTCAGGCTTTTGTGGTAGGCCTCAGGCTTTTGTGGTGGGCCTCAGGCTTTTGTGGTGGGCCTCAGGCTTTAGTGATAGGCCTCAGGCTTTTGTGGTGGGCCTCAGGCTTTAGTGATAGGCCTCAGGCTTTAGTGATAGGCCTCAGGCTTTTGTGGTGGGCCTCAGGCTTTTGTGGTAGGCCTCAGGCTTTAGTGATAGGCCTCAGGCTTTTGTGGTAGGCCTCAGGCTTTTGTGGTGGGCCTCAGGCTTTAGTGATAGGCCTCAGGCTTTTGTGATAGGCCTCAGGCTTTTGTGGTGGGCCTCAGGCTTTTGTGGTGGGCCTCAGGCTTTTGTGGTGGGCCTCAGGCTTTTGTGGTAGGCCTCAGGCTTTTGTGGTAGGCCTCAGGCTTTTGTGGTGGGCCTCAGGCTTTAGTGATAGGCCTCAGGCTTTAGTGATAGGCCTCAGGCTTTTGTGGTAGGCCTCAGGCTTTTGTGGTAGGCCTCAGGCTTTTGTGGTAGGCCTCAGGCTTTTGTGGTGGGCCTCAGGCTTTTGTGGTGGGCCTCAGGCTTTTGTGGTGGGCCTCAGGCTTTAGTGATAGGCCTCAGGCTTTTGTGGTAGGCCTCAGGCTTTTGTGGTAGGCCTCAGGCTTTTGTGGTAGGCCTCAGGCTTTAGTGATAGGCCTCAGGCTTTTGTGGTAGGCCTCAGGCTTTTGTGGTAGGCCTCAGGCTTTAGTGATAGGCCTCAGGCTTTTGTGGTAGGCCTCAGGCTTTAGTGATAGGCCTCAGGCTTTTGTGGTAGGCCTCAGGCTTTTGTGGTAGGCCTCAGGCTTTAGTGATAGGCCTCAGGCTTTTGTGGTAGGCCTCAGGCTTTTGTGGTAGGCCTCAGGCTTTAGTGATAGGCCTCAGGCTTTTGTGGTTGGCCTCAGGCTTTTGTGGTAGGCCTCAGGCTTTTGTGGTAGGCCTCAGGCTTTTGTGGTGGGCCTCAGGCTTTAGTGATAGGCCTCAGGCTTTAGTGATAGGCCTCAGGCTTTTGTGGTAGGCCTCAGGCTTTAGTGATAGGCCTCAGGCTTTAGTGATAGGCCTCAGGCTTTTGTGGTAGGCCTCAGGCTTTTGTGGTGGGCCTCAGGCTTTAGTGATAGGCCTCAGGCTTTAGTGATAGGCCTCAGGCTTTTGTGGTAGGCCTCAGGCTTTTGTGGTAGGCCTCAGGCTTTAGTGATAGGCCTCAGGCTTTTGTGGTAGGCCTCAGGCTTTTGTGGTAGGCCTCAGGCTTTAGTGATAGGCCTCAGGCTTTTGTGGTTGGCCTCAGGCTTTTGTGGTAGGCCTCAGGCTTTTGTGGTAGGCCTCAGGCTTTTGTGGTGGGCCTCAGGCTTTAGTGATAGGCCTCAGGCTTTAGTGATAGGCCTCAGGCTTTTGTGGTAGGCCTCAGGCTTTAGTGATAGGCCTCAGGCTTTTGTGGTAGGCCTCAGGCTTTTGTGGTGGGCCTCAGGCTTTTGTGATGGGCCTCAGGCTTTTGTGGTAGGCCTCAGGCTTTTGTGGTAGGCCTCAGGCTTTTGTGGTAGGCCTCAGGCTTTAGTGATAGGCCTCAGGCTTTTGTGGTAGGCCTCAGGCTTTTGTGGTAGGCCTCAGGCTTTAGTGATAGGCCTCAGGCTTTTGTGGTTGGCCTCAGGCTTTTGTGGTAGGCCTCAGGCTTTTGTGGTAGGCCTCAGGCTTTTGTGGTGGGCCTCAGGCTTTAGTGATAGGCCTCAGGCTTTAGTGATAGGCCTCAGGCTTTTGTGGTAGGCCTCAGGCTTTTGTGGTAGGCCTCAGGCTTTAGTGATAGGCCTCAGGCTTTTGTGGTAGGCCTCAGGCTTTTGTGGTGGGCCTCAGGCTTTTGTGATGGGCCTCAGGCTTTTGTGGTAGGCCTCAGGCTTTTGTGGTAGGCCTCAGGCTTTAGTGATAGGCCTCAGGCTTTTGTGGTTGGCCTCAGGCTTTTGTGGTGGGCCTCAGGCTTTTGTGGTAGGCCTCAGGCTTTTGTGGTGGGCCTCAGGCTTTTGTGGTAGGCCTCAGGCTTTTGTGGTGGGCCTCAGGCTTTTGTGGTTGGCCTCAGGTTTTTGTGGTTGGCCTCAGGCTTTTGTGGTGGGCCTCAGGCTTTTGTGGTAGGCCTCAGGATTTTGTGGTGGGCCTCAGGCTTTTGTGGTGGGCCTCAGGCTTTTGTGGTGGGCCTCAGGCTTTTGTGGTGGGCCTCAGGCTTTTGTGGTAGGCCTCAGGCTTTTGTGGTGGGCCTCAGGCTTTTGTGGTGGGCCTCAGGCTTTTGTGGTGGGCCTCAGGCTTTTGTGGTGGGCCTCAGGCTTTTGTGGTGGGTGCTCCACCACTGATGTGTGCGCGCGCGCACTCCAAGGAATGCCTCAGGTATGCCCAAGGTATGCCCAAGGTATGCCCAAGGTATGCCCAAGGTATGCCCAAGGAATGTCCCAGGTATGCCCCAGGTATGCCCCAGATATGCCCAAGGTATGCCTCAGATATGCCCAAGGAATGCCCCAGGTATGCCTCAAGTATGCCCAAGGTATGCCCCAGATATGCCCAAGGAATGCCCCAGGTATGCCTCAGGTATGCCCCAGGTATGCCTAAGGTATGCCCAAGGAATGCCTCAGGTATGCCCCAGGTAAGCCCAAGGTATGCCCAACGTATGCCCAAGGTATGCCCAAGGAATGTCCCAGGTATGCCCCAGGTATGCTCAAGGTATGCCCAAGGTATGCCCCAGGTATGCCCAAGGTATGCCCCAGGTATGCCCCAGGTATGCCTCAGGTATGCCCCAGGTATGCCCCAGATATGCCTCAGGTATGCCCCAGGTATGCCCCAGGTATGCCTCAGGTATGCCCCAGGTATGCCCCAAGTATGCCATTGTTGGCCCCTTTAAAGAACGGTGACAGTCAGCAGTGACAGGCATCGTTAGACATGCTCGTCAGCTCTCCCTGTAGGGTAATTAAGCAACGCTCCCCCTTGACATCTTATCAGATCTCAGGAAGCTGTTGATCGCGGCCGAGACTCGTCAACTATTGACACGACTACGAAACCTGTTGATCTTCCATTAATCATAGCGGCTTTGTTTACATATATGAAGCAGTTTGGGGGACTTGTAAAGGTCATAATCCCGAGGTTATTGTTGTGATTAACAACCTTGTGTGGTGCCTCGGGGGCTCATAGCCTCAGGAATGATTGGAGTCAATAGCTGGGATGATTGGGGGATTGATGTAGATGTTTCGTCAATACTTGATGGGATCTGACTCGGGTTTATGTCCGGTAGGTATTGTTCCCAGAGGTGAGGACCAGGTGCTGGGATGTGAGGACCAGGTGCTGGGATGTGAGGACCAGGAGCTGGGATGTGAGGACAAGGAGCTGGGATGTGAGGACAAGGCGCTGGGATGTGAGGACCAGGAGCTGGGATGTGAGGACCAGGAGCTGGGATGTGAGGACCAGGAGCTGGGATGTGAGGACCAGGAGCTGGGATGTGAGGTCCAGGTGCTGGGATGTGAGGACAAGGTGCTGGGATGTGAGGACAAGGTGCTGGGATGTGAGGACAAGGAGCTGGGACGTGAGGACAAGGAGCTGGGACGTGAGGACAAGGAGCTGGGACGTGAGGACAAGGAGCTGGGACGTGAGGACAAGGAGCTGGGACGTGAGGACAAGGAGCTGGGACGTGAGGACAAGGAGCTGGGACGTGAGGACAAGGAGCTGGGATGTGAGGACAAGGAGCTGGGATGTGAGGACAAGGAGCTGGGATGTGAGGACCAGGAGCTGGGATGTGAGGACAAGGAGCTGGGATGTGAGGACAAGGAGCTGGGACGTGAGGACAAGGAGCTGGGACGTGAGGACAAGGAGCTGGGACGTGAGGACCAGGAGCTGGGACGTGAGGACCAGGAGCTGGGACGTGAGGACCAGGAGCTGGGACGTGAGGACCAGGAACTGGGACGTGAGGACCAGGAACTGGGATGTGAGGACCAGGAGCTGGGATGTGAGGACAAGGAGCTGGGATGTGAGGACAAGGAGCTGGGATGTGAGGACAAGGAGCTGGGATGTGAGGACAAGGAGCTGGGATGTGAGGACAAGGAGCTGGGACGTGAGGACAAGGTGCTGGGGCGCACGCACGTATGCGTGCGTGCTTGCGTGCATGCATGTGTGCGTGCTTGCGTGCGTGCTTGCGTGCATGCATGTGTGCGTGCTTGCGGGCATGCATGTGTGCGTGCTTGCGTGCATGCATGTGTGCGTGCTTGCGTGCATGCATGTGTGCGTGCTTGCATGCATGTAATTACCTAAGTGTAGTTACAGGATGAGAGCTACGCTCGTGGTGTCCCGTCTTCCCAGCACTCTTTGTCATATAACGCTTTGAAACTACTGACGGTCTTGGCCTCCACCACATGTGTGCGTGCTTGCGTGCATGCATGTGTGCGTGCTTGCGTGCATGCATGTGTGCGTGCTTGCGTGCATGCATGTGTGCGTGCTTGCGTGCATGCATGTGTGCGTGCTTGCGTGCATGCATGTGTGCGTGCATGCATGAGTGCATGCATGTGTGCGTGCATGCATGAGTGCATGCATGTGTGCGTGCATGCATGAGTGCATGCATGCGTGCGTGTGTTGTGTTGCGGGAAGGAGGCGGCGTGTTAAGGTAAACAAAGAACGCGCTATCAACTCCGGCATGTTTCAAAACACGAGTGAACGCGTGCGTTTCCTGCTGATAACGTCACCCACGCTACTCTGTACCGTGATAACGGAGATGGGGGGGGGCTGGGGGGGAGGCTAGGACTGGGGGGGGCTGGGGGGCTGAGGCTTGGGGGGGGGGGCTGGGGAAGGGGGCTGTGGGTGGGGGAGAGGGGAAGGTGGGACTGGTGCCTGTGGCTGGGGGAGCTGGGGCTGGGGCTGGGGGGAGGGGGGCTGGGGTTGTGGGAGAGGTGTGGGTTACGGTGGTAGAGGGGGGGGGAATGTTGAGAGCTTTAAAAGAGGTGGCGTTTGTTGCCGCCCCCCCCCCCCCCCCCCCCGCCTCACACACACACACACACACACGTCTCACACACACGTCTCACACACACGTCTCACAGCTTCAAGTGTAGATATGATAGAGCCCAGTAGGCTCAGGAACCTGTACACCAGTTGATTGACAGTTGAGAGGCGGGACCAAAGAGCCAGAGCTCAACCCCCGCAAGCACAACTAGGTAAATACTCACACACGCAATTCTAATTCTAATATATGTTAACGACATGTTTACAGGAGTAGAGTCCTACATGTCGATGTTCGCGGATGATTCCCTTCTCTGTTTTCCAGGGATGTGAGGTTTAGCTCCTTTAGCCTTTCCTCGTAGCTCATACCTCTCAGTTCCGGGACGAGTCTGGTGGCATACCGCTGAATCTTCTCTAACTTTGTCTTGTGTTTAACTAGGTATGGACACCAGGCTGGAGCTGCATACTCCAGGATTGGTCTGACATAAGTTGTATACAGGGTCCTGAACGATTCCTTACACAAGTTTCTAAAGGCAGTTCTTATGTTGGCCAGTCTAGTATATGCCGCTGATGATATCCTTTTGATGTGGGCCTCTGGGGACAGGTTCGGTGTTTTATCAACCCCAAGATCTTTCTCTTTATTTGACTCTTGTAGGATTTCACCTCCCAGATGGTACCTTGTATTCAGCCTCCTGCTCCCTTCGCCTAATTTACTTACTTTACACTTTCCTTAGTTGAACTTTAGTAGCCACTTTCTAGACCATTCCTCCAGTTTGTCCAGGTCATCCTGTAGTCTCTGTCTACATCTGTCTTGATTCTTCTCATAATTTTTTCATCTTCAAGAGGAATGAGTTTATACCTTCCGGAAGATCGTTTACATATATTAGAAACAAGATGGAACCAAGTACTGAGCCCTGTGGGACTCAACTGGTAACATCTCGCCACTCTGATGTCTTCCCCTCAGTCACTCGCCGTTTCCTGTTGCCTAAATACTCCCTTATCCACTGGAGCACCTTACCATTTACTCCTGCCTGTTGCTCCAACTTTTTTAACAGCCTTTTATGGGGTACTGTGTCAAAGGCTTTCGGGTAGTCCAAGAAAATGCAGTCTGCCCACCCTTCACTTTCTTGCCTAATTGTTGTTGCCTGGTCATACAATTCTATTAAACCTGTGAGGCACGATTTACCATCCCTAAACCCATGTTGGTGATGTGTTACAAAGTTATTTCCCTCCAGATGTTCTACGAGGCTTTTCCTCACGATCTTCTCCATCACCTTGCATGGTGTACAAGTTAGGGAAACTGGCCTGGAGTTCAGCGCCTCTTGCCTGTCACTCTTCTTGTATATTGGGACTACGTTAGCTGTCTTCCAACTTTCTGGTAAGTCTCCTGTTTTCAGTGACCTCTTATACACCATAGAGAGTGACACACTTAGTGATTCTGCACCTTCTTTTAGTATCCACAGTGAGATTGTGTAGGGCCCAACAACCTTTGTCACATTCAGCTCCAACAGATTCCTTTTGACCTCATCACTGGTTAGGTCAAATTCCTCCAAGGTTGCTTGGTTTGCCGCCTCCTCATTTAGTGCAGGGGCTTCTCCTTGTTCTATTGTGAAGACCTCCTGGAGTCTCTTGTTGAGTTCTTCACACACCACCTTGTCATTCTCTGTGTATCTGTTCTCCCCTTTTCTCAGTTTCACCACTTGTTCCTTCACTGCTGTTTTCCTCCTGATGTGGCTGTGGAGCAGCTTTGGTTGGGTCTTGGCTTTACTCGCGATGTCATTTTCATACTGTCTCTCTGCTTCCCTCCTCACTCTGAGGTACTCAGAGTGACGAGGTACTGTGTGAGGGGGTACTGCAGTACTTACACACAGTACTGTGTGTAAAGAGGGGTACTGTGTGCCCCCCCCCCCTTGTGTGTGCACGCGCCCCCTCGTGTGTGTACGCGCCCCCTCGTGTGTGTACGCGCCCCCTCGTGTGTGTGTGTGTGTGTGTGTGTGTGTGTGTGTGTGTGTGTGTGTGTGTGTGTGTGTGGTGCAGTGTTAACGCTCCAAGATCTGGTGTTAGAGTTCACCGCTGGTAACATTACTCTTCCACACCTAACACGAGGGACTGTATAATAATATTGTTCTTGGTGGAAGGATACATAATGTTCTTCTATCAAACTTTTTGTGCATTTAAGGCACTCAAGTTGGTAGAGCGCTCTGGTGTCATACCTGTCCTCGAGTACTGCCGCTGGCATTGGTACTGCAAAGGCATTCGACAAATGTGACCTTGGAGTGAGAGCACACACAATGAGGTCAATGGGTATAACTGGTAAAGTAGGACGCTGGATACTCAATTTCCTGTCGAACAGAACACAAAGAGTAACAGTCAATCAAATAAAATCGAGTCCGAGTGCAGTTAAAAGCTCTGTACCTCAAGGTACAGTCCTTGCACCACTGTTCCTTATTCTCATAGCAGATATAGACAAAGATACAAGTCACAGCTTCGTGTCATCATTTACAGATAATACAAAAATCAGCATGAAAATTACCTCTGTTGAAGACATTGAAAAACCACAAGCAGATATTAACAGTTTTCGACTGGACAGCAGAAAATAACATGATGTTTACCAGTGATAATTTCCAGTTACTCAGATATTCCAAAAATGAGGATCTTAAACATAATTCAGGGTACAAAACACAATCGAATCTGCCCATAGTAGGAAAACAGCATGTCAAGGATTTAGGAATAATAATGTCCGACGACCTAACGTTTAGGGAGCATAACCAAGCAAATATTGCGTCAGCCAGAAAAATGATAGGATGGATTACGAGAACCTTCAAATCCAGGGATCCCATCACAATGGTTGTACTCTTCAAGTCCCTTGTGTTGTCCCGTCTTGAGTACTGCTCAGTACTCACTTCCCCCTTCAGAGCAGGAGAGATTGCTGAAATAGAGGGAATACAGAGAACATATACGGCACGCATAGACGAGATAAAGCACCTAAATTATTGGGATCGTCTCAAAGCTCTCCAAATGTACTCACTAGAAAGGAGACGAGAGATATACCAAATAATATACACATGGAAAATACTGGAGGGACAGGTCCCTAATCTACACAGTAAAATAACAACATACTGGAGTGAACGATATGGAAGAAAATGCACAATAGAACCAGTGAAGAGCAGAGGTGCCATAGGCACAATCAGAGAACACTGTATAAACATCAGAGGTCCGCGGTTGTTCAACGTCCTCCCAGCGACTATAAGAAATATTGCCGGAACAACCGTGGACATCTTCAAGAGGAAACTAGATTGTTTCCTCCAATGAGAACCGGACCAGCCGGGCTGTAGTGGGTATGTGGGCCTGTGGGCCGCTCCAAGCAACAGCCTGGTGGACCAAACTCTCACAAGTCAAGCCTGGCCTCGGGCCGGGCTTGGGGAGTAGAAGAACTCCCAGAACCCCATCAACCAGGTATCAACCAACAGCCTGGTGGACCAAACTCTCACAAGTCAAGCCTGGCCTCGGGCCGGGCTTGGGGAGTAGAACAACTCCCAGAACCCCATCAACCAGGTATCAACCAACAGCCTGGTGGACCAAACTCTCACAAGTCAAGCCTGGCCTCGGACCGGGCTTGGGGAGTAGAAGAACTCCCAGAACCCCATCAACCAGGTATCAACCAACAGCCTGGTGGACCAAACTCTCACAAGTCAAGCCTGGCCTCGGGCCGGGCTTGGGGAGTAGAACAACTCCCAGAACCCCATCAACCAGGTATCAACCAACAGCCTGGTGGACCAAACTCTCACAAGTCAAGCCTGGCCTCGGGCCGGGCTTGGGGAGTAGAACAACTCCCAAACCCCCATCAACCAGGTATCAAGCAGGTTCTCTGTCACATTACTGGTGGCCATGCTGTTTCCATCATTTTCCAGTCTGGGTCTTCTGTCATTAGGTCGGGAGGGGGGAGGGTATACATTCTATTATTTTTTTTTATCCACACGGCCCGTGACGCAGTGGGCCACATGGTGTGACGCAGTGGGCCACATGGTGCGTGACGCAGTGGGCCACATGGTGCGTGACGCAGTGGGCCACATGGTGCGTGACGCAGTGGGCCACATGGTGCGTGACGCAGTGGGTCACATAATGCGTGACGCAGTGGCCTACACGGCGCGTGACGCAGTGGGCCACACAGCCCGTGACGCAGTGGGCCACACAGCCCGTGACGCAGTGGGCCACAGTGGGCCACATTACCCTAACATAAGCTTGTTTTAAGACGATACAATTTATATACTTCTTGAACTGATATATAACTTATACCGAGCACATTTTTTTTTTTAGAGAGAGAGAAATATTGAAACTTGCAGAATTGATGGACATCTTGCGTATTGATGAGGAAGAATTACTGAATGGTTGCAGTATTGATGTCTCACTAATGCACATCTGGTACACTGAGGGTTGACGCCTCATGTATTTACGATTGAGGACTAATGTCCAGCTACAGTATTGATGCACATGTAACGCTTTGGCTTGAAATTCTGTCCAATTTTGTCTATTAGAAAACCCGTCCACTTGACTGTTGTGGAGACTGTTGACTGGACAAGAGACTCGTAGGGCAGCAGTTTTTTTTTATTATTATTATTTTCTACCACAGACGTGGCCAGACATTTACAATGCTAACCAGCATATATACATTTTCTTCTGTCCTCCATGGACAGGGTGAGAGAAGTGTTAAACATATAGTTCAAGGGTTTATTGAACACTCGACCACAGAAGGTGATTGTAGTGCTTTTAAAATGCTAAGCTAACCAGGGAAGGAGTGAAATATTTTTTTTACAAACTGGAGCAGTTGTGTGTAACATTTGTGTTCACCAATGTTCGTTCTGTCAACGATTTGTTGAGTATTTGGGTCAAAATGGTTTGTATTGGGTGAATGCGTTGCCTTGCGGCTCCGAGGATCAACGTCCCTGAGGTCCGGTCTCTAACCAGGCCTCTTGGTTGCTGCACTGGTCAACCAGGCTATTGGATGCGGCTGCTCACAGCCTGACGTATGAGTCACAGCCTGGTTGATCAGGTATCCTTTGGAGGTGTTTATCCAGTTCTCTCTTGAACACTGTGAGGGGTCGGCCAGTTATGTCCCTTATGTGTAGTGGAAGCGTGTTGAACAGTCTCGGGCCTCTGATGTTGATAGTTCTCTCTTGAACACTGTGAGGGGTCGGCCAGTTATGTCCCTTATGTGTAGTGGAAGCGTGTTGAACAGTCTCGGGCCTCTGATGTTGATAGTTCTCTCTTGAACACTGTGAGGGGTCGGCCAGTTATGTCCCTTATGTGTAGTGGAAGCGTGTTGAACAGTCTCGGGCCTCTGATGTTGATAGTTCTCTCTTGAACACTGTGAGGGGACGGCCAGTTATGCCCCTTATGTGTAGTGGAAGCGTGTTGAACAGTCTCGGGCCTCTGATGTTGATAGTTCTCTCTTGAACACTGTGAGGGGACGGCCAGTTATGCCCCTTATGTGTAGTGGAAGCGTGTTGAACAGTCTCGGGCCTCTGATGTTGATAGTTCTCTCTCAGAGTACCTGTTGCACCTCTGCTCTTCAACGGGGGTATTCTGCACATCCTGCCATGCCTCCTGGTCTCATGTGATGTTATTTCTGTGTGCAGGTTTGGAACCAACCTGTTAATAACCAACTACAGGTTAGAGAACTACTGAGATGATGTGACTAATTCTCGCTCCGTCAACAGATCACAGAACCAACTAGGAACGAAAACACACTAGACTTGTTGTTCACAAACAATGATGAACTAATCAGGGATATCACAATCTCAGATACTTCATACTCAGACCATAAGCTCATTGAAGTGCGAACTAGCATAAATAACGGTAGTAGGTCTAAGAGACCCATCAAGCGAGAAGGGGTAGTCAATCAATTCAATTTCAACAATAAGAGGATCGACTGGGAAACAATAAATGTAGACCTTGCAACCATTCAATGGGAGACGGTCTTAAGCGACAAAACTCCCACACAGGGAATAGCTCAACTGACAGCTGAAGCTTACAATGTCTGCTTGAAGCACGTGCCTGTGAGGAGGGATGCGAGGGATAATCCTTGCAATATTTCCTTGCGACGATTTCGGGGTTCAGCGTCCCGCGGCCCGGTCCCCGACCAGGCCTCCCCCCAACCAGGGCAGAAAGAGGACCACTGTAGAAAGAGAATACAGACGACTACAGGAGACATTAGACATTATCAAGGGAAAGCGCCAAGCCATTATGGCTATATAGCACTTGGAAGGGGTGAGGATAAGGATCTGGGATGGGACGGGGAGAAGGAATGGTGCCCAACCACTTGGACGGTCGGGGATTGAACGCTGACCTGCATGAAGCGAATATCCTTACGCAGACACGACTTACAAAAGAAAGGAAAATAAACCTAAACAGAGAGATGGAAGAAATAGAACAAACGTTGAAGCGATCATACGAGGCTGAGGAAATGGAACTGGAACACAAAGCTATACAAGAGACAAAGAAAAATCCAAAATATTTTTTCCACATTTGCAAAATCAACATAAAAGACATCCACCAAAAACTGTTTGTTTAAATCAGTGTTTTCTTAATGCTTCGTGTGCCTATCTTGAGGTTATCTTGAGATGATTTCGGGGCTTTAGTGTCCCCGCGGTCCGGTCCTCGACCAGGCCTCCACCCCCAGGAAGCAGCCCGTGACAGCTGACTAACACCCAGGTACCTAATTTACTGCTAGGTAACAGGGGCATAGGGTGAAAGAAACTCTGCCCATTGTTTCTCGCCGGTGCCTGGGATCGAACCCAGGACCACAGGATCACAAGTCCCGCGTGCTGTCCGCTCGGCCGACCGGCTCCCTAATGCGGGTCTAGTGCGGGAAAGTTAATTTATTATTTATTTATTTATACATATGGAAAAAGGTAGAGTACATTAGGTTGATGAGAGTACACCCTGGAAACACAAACCCTAATTGTCTCTATTTTCCGCTTGTTACAACTTGTAATAAAGTTGTTACATGTTGGCTTAACGTGTTTATGACGTATTAGAACGTTGTTACAACTTGCTATATTGGTTGTTATAACTGGTTAGGAGGTGTTAAAACTTGTTCGAACGTTGTACCAACGTCGTAGTTTCGGTGTGTGTTTGGCGGGCAGAGACTTGAGGATTACAGTCGTGTAAAGCCACTAGTGCGCGCAGCGTTTCGGACACGTCCTTAATCTAACATATAATTTTAAGAAGGTAATTTCTAGCAAAAAAAAAAAAAAAAAATTACAGGTACATTGCAAGAAAGTACAACAAAAAAACATTGTATCAGAAATTTGAGATAGTGGCAGCTAAGTCAGGGTTCGTAAGTCTTTTAATCTCTCTTCATAAGGAAGACTTCTAATACCTGGGATTAGGCAGCCCCACTTGTGGTGGTATGTAGACTACAACTGGGCTGTGTAATCTATTTGGGGCCAGGTTCACGAAGCAGTTACGCAAGCACTTACGAACGTGTACATCTTTCCTCAATCTTTGACGGCTTTGGTTACATTTATTAAACAGTTTACAAGTATGAAAACTTGCCATTCAGCTGTTGTTATTGTTATAAACAGCCTCCTGGTGCTACGGAGCTCATTAACTGTTTAATAATTGTAAACAAAGCCGCCAAAGATTGAGAAAAGACGGACAGGTTCGTAAGTGCTTCGTGAATCTGGCGCCTGTACACCTTTTCTCAATCTTTGGCGGCTTTGTTTACAATTATTAAACAGTTAATGAGCTCCGAAGCACCAGGAGGCTGTTTATAACAATAACAACAGTTGATTGGCAAGTTTTCATGCTTGTAAACTGTTTAATAAATGTAACCAAACCCGTCAAAGATTGAGGAAAGATGTACACGTTCGTAAGTACTTGCGTAACTGCTTCGTGATCTCGCTCCTGGGTTATCTTCAGGTTATCTTGATGATTTCGGGGCTTAATGTCCTCGCGGCCCGGTCTTCGACCAGGCCTCCACCCCCAAGACGCAACCCGTGATAGCTGACTATCTCTCAGGTATCTATTTACTGCTCGGTAACTGGAGCATCAGGGTGAAAGAAACTCTGCCCATTGTTTCTCGCAGGCGCCCGGGATCGAACCCGGGACCACAGGATCACGCGTTCAGTGTTCTATCCGCTCAGCCACCGGCTCCTGGGTCCTAACAAGCTCAATAATTATATTAGATACTGTTAACGCTTTTTAGAAATAAATCCTAGTGTCCTATTTGCCTAAATCACTATATTTGTGCATCGATTTTGTTTCCTTGCCTGAAGATGCTTACTAATGTTTACGGGCTCACCATAGCCCGTGCTGCTTGCCCCGCTCCTGTGCCAGGTAAGTCCACTACGGGCTCACCATAGCCCGTGCTACTTGCCCCGCTCCTGTGCCAGGTAAGTCCACTACGGGCTCACCATAGCCCGTGCTACTTGCCCCGCTCCTGTGCCAGGTAAGTCCACTACGGGCTCACCATAACCCGTGCTACTTGCCCCGCTCCTGTGCCAGGTAAGTCCACTACGGGCTCACCATAGCCCGTGCTACTTGCCCCGCTCCTGTGCCAGGTAAGTCCACTACGGGCTCACCATAGCCCGTGCTACTTGCCCCGCTCCTGTGCCAGGTAAGTCCACTACGGGCTCACCATAACCCGTGCTACTTGCCCCGCTCCTGTGCCAGGTAAGTCCACTACGGGCTCACCATAGCCCGTGCTACTTGCCCCGCTCCTGTGCCAGGTAAGTCCACTACGGGCTCACCATAGCCCGTGCTACTTGCCCCGCTCCTGTGCCAGGTAAGTCCACTACGGGCTCACCATAGCCCGTGCTACTTGCCCCGCTCCTGTGCCAGGTAAGTCCACTACGGGCTCACCATAGCCCGTGCTACTTGGAACTTGTTCCCAGTAGCTGACTCTATAACATCAACAACTTACTAATGATGACTCCCTGATCTTCCTGTGTCACATCTGACAACGTTATCGTTATCCCGGTGATATCCTGGTACTGATCGGTTATCACCCAGGCTCGCTAACTGACAGTGTTAACCGCTAAATTGTATTTGTTAGTCTTTTGTTCGATTTATTTCATGCTAAATCGTTTTGTAACTTTACTCCAGTTAACCTAACTCTCAGTTAACAGTTGAGCTAACTCTCAGTTAACAGTTGAGCTAACTCTCAGTTAACAGTTGAGCTAACTCTCAGTTAACAGTTGAGCTAACTCTCAGTTAACAGTTGAGCTAACTCTCAGTTAACAGTTGAGCTAACTCTCAGTTAACAGTTAACCTAACTCTCAGTTAACAGTTGAGCTAACTCTCAGTTAACAGTTGAGCTAACTCTCAGTTAACAGTTGAGCTAACTCTCAGTTAACAGTTGAGCTAACTCTCAGTTAACAGTTGAGCTAACTCTCAGTTAACAGTTGAGCTAACTCTCAGTTAACAGTTGAGCTAACTCTCAGTTAACAGTTGAGCTAACTCTCAGTTAACAGTTGAGCTAACTCTCAGTTAACAGTTGAGCTAACTCTCAGTTAACAGTTGAGCTAACTCTCAGTTAACAGTTGAGCTAACTCTCAGTTAACAGTTGAGCTAACTCTCAGTTAACAGTTGAGCTAACTCTCAGTTAACAGTTGAGCTAACTCTCAGTTAACAGTTGAGCTAACATTAAAATCTTAAGTTACCCCCCCTACTAGTAACACCACCACCACTACCACCACTACCACCACCACCACCACCACCACCACCACCACCACCACCACCACCACCACCCTTCCAATACTATCTGCCTCTAATTATTATATTTCTTTTCCACACAGGTGGGTTCATGAAGAGATGACAGCTGACTCTTGGCTGAGAGCGCTCCTCTTATAGCTCAGGGTAAGCCTTGTATCCATGTGTTTCCCCCTCGACGCCGACCTGCCAGTAGTTTAGCAACCAGGGGCCAGATTCACGAAAGCACTTACGCAAGCACTTACGAACCTGTACATCTTTTCTCAATCTTTGTCGGCTTTGTTTACAATTATTAAACAGTTAATGAGCTCCGAAGCACCAGGAGGCTGTTTATAACAATAACAACAGTTGAATGGCAAGTTTTCATGCTTGTAAACTGTTTAATAAATGTAACCAAAGCCGTCAAAGATTGAGGAAAGATGTACACGTTCGTAAGTGCTTGCGTAAGTTCTTTCGTGAATCTGCCCCCAGGTACGCCCAATCACAGTTGGGTGGAGAGAGGAGTACAGTTAGGGGGGGCCTAGTCAATCCTCCCCCGGCCAGGATACGAACCTGGGCCAAGAGTGGGGCTGGCGTGTTCCCTCTATACTACCAGTGAGCTTTCACTGCTTGAAATGGTCTTGAGAGAATGAGAGAGAGAGCAGTAAGTGACGCAATGGTTTGTGATGCAAAAATGCGTCATCACTTGCTTCGTTTCCAGACGAGTGTGTTGGATGTCTTTGGATAGTAGAGCTGTTGACCAGACCACACACTAGAAGGTGAAGGGACGCCGACGTTTCGGTCCGTCCTGGACCATTCTCAGGACGATTGTGAATGGTCCAGGGCGGAGACAATCGTCCTGAGAATGGTCCAGGGCGGAGACAATCGTCCTGAGAATGGTCCAGGGCGGACACAATCGTCCTGAGAATGGTCCAGGGCGGACACAATCGACCTGAGAATGGTCCAGGGCGGACACAATCGACCTGAGAATGGTCCAGGGCGGACACAATCGTCCTGAGAATGGTCCAGGGCGGACACAATCGTCCTGAGAATGGTCCAGGGCGGACACAATCGACCTGAGAATGGTCCAGGGCGGACACAATCGACCTGAGAATGGTCCAGGGCGGACACAATCGACCTGAGAATGGTCCAGGGCGGACACAATCGACCTGAGAATGGTCCAGGGCGGACCGAAACGTCGTCGTCCCTTCACCTTCTAGTGTGTGGTCTGGTCAACATATTTCAGCCAGGTTATTGTGACTGCTCGTCTGCATAGAGCTGTTAAACCCGGGTCCTCACCTGGGTTTAACTTAAACCACGACTAAACCATATGGTGTTACCCACATCTGTCTGGTTTCAAAGATGTCAAACAATGCCTTCTGAGGATAACGATGCAAGACATTTTCCTTCAATAGACGTTAATCTAATTAGACGATAGATAAGTGTCTGGTGGTAGAGGGAACTTTGAGAGTCGTGTAAGTTTAAGCTTTACGGGTCGGACCCGTAAACATGTGAAAATGAACAAGCGACGAACTTTCAGTCCGTCCTGGACCATTTTAAGTCGACGTTTCGTCATTTTCAGATGTTTGGGGGTTCGTGTACGACCTCGTAAAGCTTTAAAGCTAACACGACTTAAAGTCCTCCCTACCACCAGGTAATATTGTAAGTCTAAAGTTTTTCTTATAATGTGTTTCATGTTCAGAGTTTGAAATGTGTCTCTATCGGGCGGAATATTTATTGAAGGGAAAGATGTGTAGCAAATTGTTGAGGTAAAATGCTGGGAAAATTATTATCAAGGCGGAGCCATGGTAAGGGGGACTGAATGTTGCTGTGGGAGTGTTGGTACATTACTTTATCACTGCATGTAGTAGACACTAATTTATTGATGTGTGGTGGTGTGTGTGGTGGTGTGTGTGGTGGTGACGGGGTGTGTGGTGGTGGTGACGGGTGGTGGTGTGTGGTGGTGGTGGTGGTGTAGTGTGTGGTGGTGTGTGGTGGTGGTAGTGGTGTGGGTGGTGGTGGTGTGTGGTGGTGTGGTGGTGTGTGGTGGTGTGTGTGGTGGTGTGTGGTGGTGGTGTAGTGTGTGGTGGTGGTGGTGGTGGTGGTGTGTGGTTGTGGTGGTATGTGGTGGTGGTGGTGGTGGTGGTGTGTGGTTGTGGTGGTGGTGGTGGTGTGTGGTTGTGGTGGTATGTGGTGGTGGTGGTTGTGGTGGTATGTGGTGGTGGTGGTGTGTGGTTGTGGTGGTGTGTGGTGGTGGTGGTGGTGGTGGTGGTGTGTGGTTGTGGTGGTATGTGGTGGTGGTGGTGGTGGTGGTGTGTGGTTGTGGTGGTGGTGGTGGTGTGTGGTTGTGGTGGTATGTGGTGGTGGTGGTGGTGGTGGTGGTGTGTGGTTGTGGTGGTGGTGTGTGGTTGTGGTTGTGGTGGTGTGTGGTGGTGTGGGTGGTGGTGTGTGGTGGTGTGGGTGGTGGTGGTGGTGGTGTGGGTGGTGGTGGTGTGTGTGGTGGAGTACGTTTATCAGATGAGATGAACGAGTGTCTGATTGAGGGGGGAGGCGGTGGGGTCTCTATGAGGAGGTGAGGGGGACTCGAATTCATGATTGTGAGAGAGGGGCGAGAGGGAAGGGGGAGAGTAGAGGAAAGAGAGTGGGGCTGGCTGGTGGCGACGAGCGCGATCACCGCGCCCCTTCGACTCCCGCCACGCATACAGTGCCAGTTTTAATTAGTTTTCCTTCCCCAGAAAGTGAGAGAATTTTACACCTGTTCATCGTGATAATTTCCCCTCTACCATTACTGGGTAGAGGGGAAATATATATATATATATATATATATATATATATATATATATATATATATATAATATATATTTTATATTTATTCCTGGGGGCCATTCAGGCTTGTTCGCATTTGTGTTCCTCCCGTGTGCCCTAAAGAATGAGGTGATTTGATAAAATACCATGCCCAAGATTACCAACCGAGTGCCGGCGGGGGGATGGAAATAGCCTCGGCTGCTATCCTCTTTTGTCCGGTCGTGTTGGTCGAGCGGTTAAGGGATCCTGTACGCCAGCAGCGTGCTCCTGGCAGTATGGATTCGAGTCACTTCTGGGGTGTGAGTTTTCAGTTGCATATAGTCCTGGGGACCATTCAGGCTTGTTCGCATATATATATATATGTATATGTATATATATAATACTTTCAATCCGGTGCCCTCAGAAATCACATGAGACAAGCCCATGACATCACCCTAACAAGAGAAATGTTGAATAAAAACACTTGTATAATAGACAATACCCAAGATGGGAGTGAGGACACTCTGCCCACCATGAGAGTGAGGACACTCTACCCACCATGAGAGTGAGGACACTCTACCCACCATGAGAGTGAGGACACTCTACCCACCATGAGAGTGAGGAGACACTGCCCACCATGAGAGTGAGGAGACACTACCCACCGTGAGAGTGAGAACACTCTACCCACCATGAGAGTGAGGACACTCTACCCACCATGAGAGTGAGAACACTCTACCCACCATGAGAGTGAGAACACTCTACCCACCATGAGAGTGAGGACACTCTACCCACCATGAGAGTGAGGACACTCTACCCACCATGAGAGTGAGGACACTCTACCCACCATGAGAGTGAGGACACTCTACCCACCATGAGAGTGAGGACACTCTACCCACCATGAGAGTGAGGACACTCTACCCACCATGAGAGTGAGGACACTCTACCCACCATGAGAGTGAGGACACTCTACCCACCATGAGAGTGAGGACACTCTACCCACCATGAGAGTGAGAACACTCTACCCACCATGAGAGTGAGGACACTCTACCCACCATGAGAGTGAGGACACTCTACCCACCATGAGAGTGAGGACACTCTACCCACCATGAGAGTGAGGACACTCTACCCACCATGAGAGTGAGGACACTCTACCCACCATGAGAGTGAGGACACTCTACCCACCATGAGAGTGAGGACACTCTACCCACCATGAGAGTGAGGACACTCTACCCACCATGAGAGTGAGAACACTCTACCCACCATGAGAGTGAGGACACTCTACCCACCATGAGAGTGAGGACACTCTACCCACCATGAGAGTGAGGACACTCTACCCACCATGAGAGTGAGGAGACACTACCCACCATGAGAGTGAGGACACTCTACCCACCATGAGAGTGAGGACACTCTGCCCACCATGAGAGTGAGGACACTCTGCCCACCATGAGAGTGAGAACACACTACCCACCATGAGAGTGAGAACACTCTACCCACCATGAGAGTGAGGAGACACTACCCACCATGAGAGCGAGAACACTCTGCCCACCATGAGAGCGAGAACACTCTACCCACCATGAGAGTGAGAACACTCTGCCCACCATGAGAGTGAGAACACTCTACCCACCATGAGAGTGAGAAAACACTGCCCACCATGAGAGTGAGAACACTCTACCCACCATGAGAGTGAGGACACTCTACCCACCATGAGAGTGAGAACACTCTACCCACCATGAGTGAGAACACTCTACCCACCATGAGTGAGAACACTCTACCCACCATGAGAGTGAGAACACTCTACCCACCATGAGAGTGAGGACACTCTACCCACCATGAGAGTGAGAACACTCTACCCACCATGAGAGTGAGGACACTCTACCCACCATGAGAGTGAGAACACTCTACCCACCATGAGAGTGAGGACACTCTACCCACCATGAGAGTGAGGACACTCTACCCACCATGAGAGTGAGAACACTCTACCCACCATGAGAGTGAGAACACTCTACCCACCATGAGAGTGAGGACACTCTACCCACCATGAGAGTGAGGACACTCTACCCACCATGAGAGTGAGAACACTCTACCCACCATGAGAGTGAGAACACTCTACCCACCATGAGAGTGAGAACACTCTACCCACCATGAGAGTGAGAACACTCTACCCACCATGAGAGTGAGAACACTCTACCCACCATGAGAGTGAGAACACTCTGCCCACCATGAGAGTGAGGACACTCTACCCCACCATGAGAGTGAGAACACTCTACCCACCATGAGAGTGAGAACACTCTACCCACCATGAGAGTGAGAACACTCTGCCCACCATGAGAGTGAGAACACTCTACCCACCATGAGAGTGAGAACACTCTACCCACCATGAGAGTGAGGACACTCTACCCACCATGAGAGTGAGGACACTCTACCCACCATGAGAGTGAGGAGACACTGCCCACCATGAGAGTGAGAACACTCTGCCCACCATGAGAGTGAGAACACTCTACCCACCATGAGAGTGAGAACACTCTACCCACCATGAGAGTGAGAACACTCTACCCACCATGAGAGTGAGAACACTCTGCCCACCATGAGAGTGAGGACACACTACCCCACCATGAGAGTGAGAACACTCTACCCACCATGAGAGTGAGAACACTCTACCCACCATGAGAGTGAGGACACACTACCCACCATGAGAGTGAGAACACTCTACCCACCATGAGAGTGAGGACACTCTACCCACCATGAGAGTGAGGACACTCTACCCACCATGAGAGTGAGGACACACTACCCACCATGAGAGTGAGAACACTCTACCCACCATAAGAGTGAGGACACTCTACCCACCATGAGAGTGAGGACACTCTACCCACCATGAGAGTGAGGACACACTACCCACCATGAGAGTGAGAACACTCTACCCACCATGAGAGTGAGGACACTCTACCCACCATGAGAGTGAGGACACTCTACCCACCATGAGAGTGAGGACACACTACCCACCATGAGAGTGAGAACACTCTACCCACCATGAGAGTGAGGACACTCTACCCACCATGAGAGTGAGGACACTCTACCCACCATGAGAGTGAGGACACACTACCCACCATGAGAGTGAGAACACTCTACCCACCATGAGAGTGAGGACACTCTACCCACCATGAGAGTGAGGACACTCTACCCACCATGAGAGTGAGGACACTCTACCCACCATGAGAGTGAGAACACTCTACCCACCATGAGAGTGAGGACACTCTACCCACCATGAGAGTGAGGACACACTACCCACCATGAGAGTGAGAACACTCTACCCACCATGAGAGTGAGGACACTCTACCCACCATGAGAGTGAGGACACACTACCCACCATGAGAGTGAGGACACACTACCCACCATGAGAGTGAGAACACTCTACCCACCATGAGAGTGAGAACACTCTGCCCACCATGAGAGTGAGGACACACTACCCCACCATGAGAGTGAGA
>NC_091213.1:3044990-3112490 GCF_040958095.1 Procambarus clarkii
GGGCGCTGGGCGGGTGGTTGCGGGTGCTGGGCGGGCGCTGGGCTGGTGGGTGCGGGCGCTGGGCGGGTGGTTGCGGGTGCTGGGCGGGCGCTGGGCGGGCGCTGGGCGGGGGGGGGGGGGGGTACGGTCACCTAGCCAGGGCACTCGCCTCTCGGATGATACCTTCTTGATACCCATAATATGGGTACTCATGGGATGAATACTCGGAGAAACACATCTCGCAAAGCAAGGTGAGCGGTGTGGTAGTGTGGTGGGTGGTGTGGTGCGGTGGTGGTGTGGTGGGTGGTGTGGTGTGGTGGGTGGTGTGGTGTGGTGGGTGGTGTGGTGTGGTGGGTGGTGTGGTGTGGTGGTGTGGTGCGGTGGTGTGGTGGGTGGTGAGGTAGCGTGGTGGGTGGTGTGGTGGGTGGTGTGGTGCGGTGGTGTGATGGGTGGTGTGGTGCGGTGGTGTGGTGTGGTGCGGTGGTGTGTGGTGTGGTAGTGTGGTGGGTGGGGTGGTGGTGGGTGGTGTTGGCACATGGGGACCTCCGTGGCCAGGCTCAGTGAAATTGACACCAATAATTCCATCTATCATCATACTATCATGCAAGAGGAGCCACACATCTATGGATCATCCAATAAAATCAGCAGACTTCTAGATGTTACTACTGCTCGGCTTAGACTCGGTTACAACTATCTCTGGGAATTCTCATTATCTGCCGATGTAGACCTGACCAAATGTAAACTGTGTCAACAAAATTATTCGCACACCCTCCGTCACTATGTGAGGGAGTGCGAAAAGATCCAAGTTTACAGACAGCGTTATAACATATGCTCAAGAAATGTGTCAATATTTCATTCAAAATGATCTGCTACCAGAAATTTTAGCCAATTATCTCCAGTTTGCTAACTGTAGGTAGTAACTAAGTGACTGTAACCTATCCACCGCTGCCCACTGGATGGGGGGCGGTGTGCAGGACAAATACATTAATTGTGCCACTAACTCTTCACATATGTCAGTTGCTTAATTTAGAACCTGTACTTGAGGTCGATCTCGAACCCATTGTTGATGTGACGACTTATATTGAATTTTGTAACTAGCTCATCAAGATTGTAACTTGCTTAGCTAAATGAATTGTGGGGTTCAGTCCCTGAGCCCATTATGTGCCTCTGTAACCCTTTCCACTACCGCCCACAGGATGGGTATGGGGGGCATAATAATTGAACTAAACTAACTTACAAGTGAAGGTTCGTACACAGAGAGTGACAGTGAAGGGTCTGGGTGACACACACTGAGGGGTCTGGGTGACACACACTGAGGGGTCTGGGTGACACACACTGAGGGGTCTGGGTGACACACACTGAGGGGGGTCTGGGTGACACTGAGGGGGGTCTGGGTGACACTGAGGGAGGTCTGGGTGACACACACTGAGGGGGTCTGGGTGACACACACTGAGGGGGTCTGGGTGACACACACTGAGGGGGTCTGGGTGACACACACTGAGGGGGTCTGGGTGACACACACTGAGGGGGGTCTGGGTGACACTGAGGGGTCTGGGTGACACTGAGGGGGTCTGGGTGACAATGAGGGGGTCTGGGTGACACTGAGGGGGTCTGGGTGACACTGAGGGGGGTCTGGGTGACACACACTAAGGGCGGTCTGGGTGACACACATTGAGGGGTCTGGGTGACACTGAGGGGTCTGGGTGACACACACTGAGGGGGATCTGGGTGACACACACTGAGGGGGATCTGGGTGACACACACTGAGGGGGATCTGGGTGAGACACACTGAGGGGTCTGGGTGACACACACTGAGGGGGGTCTGGATGACACTGAGGGGGGTCTAGGTGACACTGAGGGGGGTCTAGGTGACACTGAGGGGGTCTGGGTGACACTGAGGGGGTCTGGGTGACAATGAGGGGGTCTGGGTGACACTGAGGGGGTCTGGGTGACACTGAGGGGGGTCTGGGTGACACACACTAAGGGCGGTCTGGGTGACACACATTGAGGGGTCTGGGTGACACTGAGGGGTCTGGGTGACACACACTGAGGGGGATCTGGGTGACACACACTGAGGGGGATCTGGGTGACACACACTGAGGGGGATCTGGGTGAGACACACTGAGGGGTCTGGGTGACACACACTGAGGGGGGTCTGGATGACACTGAGGGGGGTCTAGGTGACACTGAGGGGGGTCTAGGTGACACTGAGGGGGTCTGGGTGACACTGAGGGGGTCTGGGTGACACACACTGAGGGGGTCTGGGTGACACTGAGGGGGGGGGGGTCTGGGTGACACTGAGGGGGGGGTCTGGGTGACACTGAGGGGGGTCTGGGTGACACTGAGGGGGGTCTGGGTGACACTGAGGGGGGTCTAGGTGACACTGAGGGGGTCTAGGTGACACTGAGGGGGGGGGTCTAGGTGACAATGAGGGGGGGGTCTGGGTGACACTGAGGGGGGTCTGGGTGACACTGAGGGGGGGTCTGGGTGACACTGAGGGGGGGTCTGGGTGACACTGAGGGGGGGGGTCTAGGTGACAATGAGGGGGGGGTCTGGGTGACACTGAGGGGGGTCTGGGTGACACTGAGGGGGGTCTGGGTGACACCGAGGGGTGTCTGGGTGACACTGAGGGGGGTCTGGGTGACACCGAGGGGTGTCTGGGTGACACACTGAGGGGTCTGGGTGACACACACTGGTATAATTTTCATGTATATCACTACACACAACCCGTCCTCGACTCAAGTCCATTACATCCAGCGGTCGACCCCACAGACGCATTCATAAATTTTAACATGCTGTTCATTCAAAACGGGAATTTTCTCAACTATAAATTAATATTATAATATATTAGCATATTGTGCATATATAGGCATAGGATAGGTTAGGTGTTTAGGTTCTGTTGGCGATTATTTGTATTTGTAGTACGTGGGTGAAGCATTTACAGCGTTGTGGTTCGAACACAAGTCGTCAGTGAAGCACTTGTTCCGGAAGTGTTCGAACGTCAGCAGTTGTGAGTCGTGTGTAAACCGTTTGTCATTCATAAACACCTGGGGGTTTGGCGGGTGGATGGAATGGTCTTTGGGTCTTTGTTTGGAGGACGGGCTGCTACACAACAATGAATGTATCGAACACTTGTAATCTGACTCACTGTGTGTGTGTGTGTGTGTGTGTGTGTGTGTGTGTGTGTGTGTGTGTGTGTGTGTGTGTGTGTGTGTGTGTGTGTGATGGGCTCAAAACACGATAGCTGTTTTCGCAAGAATTCAGGTCAGTCAAACTTTTTCAACGAATGTTATAAACAAAAACATTAGGTGGCTCATGGGTCTTACTCCCCCCCCCTTCTCCCACCGCGCGCGCGCGCGCGCACACACACACACACACACACACACATACACACACACACACACACACACACACACACACACACACACACACACACACACACACACACACACACACACACACACACACACACACAACATACCTGTTGATTGACGGTTAAGAGGCGGGACCAAAGAGCCAGAGCTCAACCCCCGCAAACACAACTAGGTGAGTACACACACACACACACACACACACACACACACACACACACACACACACACACACACACACACACACACACACACACAATGGGACAGGAGTCATTGCTGTAAACAACCGATAGCTAGAAAGGCGGGATCAAAGAGTCAATGCTCGATCCTGCAAGCACATATAGGTGAGTACATATAGGTGAGTACACACACACACACACAGGAAATGCACCTTACGACACTGGAAGACAGAAGAGTAAGGGGGGACATGATCACAACCTACAAAATCCTCAGGGGAATCGACCGGGTAAACAAGGATGAACTATTCAACACTGGTGGGACGCGAACAAGGGGGCACAGGTGGAAGCTGAGTACCCAAATGAGCCACAGAGACGTTAGAAAGAACTTTTTCAGTGTCAGAGTAGTTAGTAAATGGAATGCATTAGGAAGTGATGTGGTGGAGGCTGACTCCATACACAGCTTCAAATGTAGATATGATAGAGCCCAATAGGCTCAGGAATCTGTACACCAGTTGATTGACGGTTGAGAGGCGGGACCAAAGAGCCAGAGCTCAACCCCCGCAAGCACAATTAGGTGAGTACAATTAGGTGAGTACACACACACACACGACTAAATACTTCAAGCATAAGACTAAACTGGAAAAGGTTCAAAGGTTTGCCACCAGACTAGTACCCGAGCTGAGAGGTAAGAGCTACGAGGAGAGACTACGGGAATTAAACCTCACTTCGTTGGAAGACAGAAGAGTTCGGGGGGACATGATCACCACATTCAAGATTCTCAAGGGAATTGATAGGGTAGATAAAGACAAGCTATTTAACACAAGGGCACACGCACAAGGGGACACAGGTGGAAACTGAGTGCCCAAATGAGCCACAGAGATATTAGAAAGAACTTTTTTAGTGTCAGAGAGGTTGACAAATGGAATGCATTAGGAAGTGATGTGGTGGAGGCTGAGTCCATACATAGTTTCAAGTGTAGATATGATAGAGCCCAATAGGCTCAGGAACCTGTACAATTAGGTGAGTACACACACACACACACACACACACACACACACACACACACACACACACACACGCACGCACGCACGTACGTGTCTTAAAGTATGCCGCCCCATCGGGAGCCCCCCATCTTGAAAAACCTACAAGGAAGCTCGAAAAGGTGCTTAAGTTTGCAACGAGACTCGTCCCAGAGCTGCGAGGGATGAGGTACGAAGACAGACTGAAGGGAGGGAAGTCAGCAAGGCGGACAGCCCGCCGGCTTTCATACCTCTCACTGTATTTCCCACTTCTATACTTCCCTTCACCTATGCCTCTCCTTCCTCTTTACTCCCCCCCCCCCCCCCCAAAAAAAGGGGGGGACGGAACCTATAGAGGGAACGCCGTCCACTTAATCTGTTTATTATTAAAGTTGAATTTGCTAATTACTCCTCCCCTGGGGCACGGGACTGGTTGGGCACGTCTACTTTCCATGGCCGTCAGAACTTCAATTAAGTTGTGATCTGAGTAACAGGTATTTGTAATCATTATGTTCCTGATCAATTCATCATTATTAGTGAAAATGAGGTCCAGCGTGTTCTCCTTCCTAGTTGGTTCTACTATTTGCTGGTTTAAGGCAAACATGTCGCACATCCGTAGCAGGTCATTTGCATGTGCCTGTTCATTTGGCATAGGGTGAAAGAAACTCTGCACATTGTTTCTCGTCGGCGCCTGGGATCGACCCCGGGACTACAGGATCACAAGTCCAGCATGCTGTCCGCTCGGCCGACCGGCTCCCAGACTCCCAGAGGGGAGGGTGAGGGAAGCTGTGGGGAGGGTGAGGGAAGCGGTGGGCGGGTGAGGGAAGCGGTGGGGAGGAGAAAGTCTCAAGTGTGATTATTTCATCAGTGACCATAAATATAATTGTCCTGGCTACGACGGTCATGACTTTACACGTGGGCCCTCTTAGACAACTGCCCCCCCTTACCCCCCCCCCTCTCCCTTACCCCCCCCCCCTCTCCCTTACCCCCCTCTCTCCCTTACCCCCCCTCTCCCTTACCCCCCCCCTCTCCCTTACCCCCCCCCTCTCCCTTACCCCCCCCCTTTCCCTTACCCCCTCTCCCATCACTTTCCCTCCCCCCCTCTCCCACCCTATCTCCCTTTCCCAACTGCTCCCCCACACCCTCGAGAAGGGGAAAAAGCCCCCACCCCCCACCCCACTCCAGCAGGATGAGCCATTAACATTGAAGACATTGAAAACCTACAAGCACATACCAGTAAAGTTTTCGACTGGGCATCAGAAAATAACATGATGTTTAACAGTGATAAATTCCAGGTACTCAGGTACGGTAAAAATGAGGACCTTAAACATAATACAGGGTACAAAATACAATCAAATCTGCCCATAGTAGGAAAGCAAAATGTAAACGATTTTGGAATAATGATGTCTGACGACCTAACGTTTAAGGAGCATAACCAAGCAAATATTGCGACAGCCAGAAAAATGATCGGATGGATTACGAGAACTTTCAAATCCAGGGATCCCATCACAATGGTTGTACTCTTCAAGTCACTTGTGTTGTCCCGTCTTGAGTACTGCTCAGTACTCACTTCCCCCTTCAGAGCAGCAGAGATTGCTGAAATAGAGGGAATACAGAGAACATATACGGCACGCATAGACGAGATAAAGCACCTAAATTATTGGGATAGTCTCAAAGCTCTCCAAATGTACTCACTAGAAAGGAGACGAGAGAGATACCAAATAATATACACATGGAAGATACTGGAGGGACAGGTTCCAAATCTACACAGTAAAATAACCACATACTGGAGTGAACGATATGGAAGAAAATGCAGAATAGAACCAGTGAAGAGCAGAGGTGCCATAGGTACAATCAGAGAACACTGTATAAACATCAGAGGTCCGCGGTTGTTCAACGTCCTCCCAGCGACTATAAGAAATATTGCCGGAACAACCGTGGACATCTTCAAGAGGAAACTAGATTGTTTTCATAAAAAAAAAGTGCCGGACCAACCGGGCTGTGATGGGTATGTGGGCCTGCGGGCCGCTGCAAGCAACAGCCTGGTGGGCAAACTCTCACAAGTCAAGCCTGGCCTCGGGCCGGGCTTGGGGAGTAGAAGAACTCCCAGAACCCCATCAACCAGGTATCAACCAACAGCCTGGTGGACCAAACTCTCACAAGTCAAGCCTGGCCTCGGGCCGGGCTTGGGGAGAACAACAACTCCCAGAACCCCATCAACCAGGTATCAACCAACAGCCTGGTGGACCAAACTCTCACAAGTCAAGCCTGGCCTCGGGCCGGGCTTGGGGAGTAGAACAACTCCCAGAACCCCATCAACCAGGTATCAACCAACAGCCTGGTGGACCAAACTCTCACAAGTCAAGCCTGGCCTCGGGCCGGGCTTGGGGAGTAGAACAACTCCCAGAACCCCATCAACCAGGTATCAACCAACAGCCTGGTGGACCAAACTCTCACAAGTCAAGCCTGGCCTCGGGCCGGGCTTGGGGAGTAGAACAACTCCCGGAACCCCATCAACCAGGTAATACTACCTAAGGGGATGTCATTCCCTGGGTGTGTGCTGGGGACTACAGCCCCCCTCTGACTCACCGGGTGCCTACGGTCCCACGGTGACTCACCGTGGGACGTAGGTGACTCACCGTGGGACGTAGGTGACTCACCGTGGGCGTAGGTGACTCACCGTGGGGCCGTAGGTGACTCACCGTGGGGCCGGAGGTGACTCACCGTGGGCGTAGGTGACTCACCGTGGGCCGTAGGTGACTCACCGTGGGACGTAGGTGACTCACCGTGGGCGTAGGTGACTCACCGTGGGACGGAGGTGACTCACCGTGGGCGTAGGTGACTCACCGTGGGGCCGTAGGTGACTCACCGTGGGCGTAGGTGACTCACCGTGGGCGTAGGTGACTCACCGTGGGACGTAGGTGACTCACCGTGGGCGTAGGTGACTCACCGTGGGCGTAGGTGACTCACCGTGGGCCGTAGGTGACTCACCGTGGGCCGTAGGTGACTCACCGTGGCCGTAGGTGACTCACCGTGGGCGTAGGTAGGAACGCCAGACGTTAAGGTGGGCGTTACTCACCGCCGGCCTGTGACTCAGCGGTGAGTGATGACTTGCTCACTCACTTGATCAACTCTCTGGCTGACTTAACCTTTTTATTCCATCCAGGCGTTGGGAGGTTGCTTTTGTGGCGTTGGAGGTTGCTTTTGTGGCGTTGGAGGTTGCTTTTGTGGCGTTGGAGGTTGCTTTTGTGGCGTTGGAGGTTGCTTTTGTGGCGTTGGAGGTTGCTTTTGTGGCGTTGGAGGTTGCTTTTGTGGCGTTGGAGGGTGCTTTTGTGGCGTTGGAGGGTGCTTTTGTGGCGTTTGAGGGTGCTTTTGTGGCGTTGGAGGTTGCTTTTGTGGCGTTGGAGGGTGCTTTTGTGGCGTTGGAGGGTGCTTTTGTGGCGTTGGAGGGTGCTTTTGTGGCGTTGGAGGGTGCTTTTGTGGCGTTGGAGGTTGCTTTTGTGGCGTTGGAGGTTGCTTTTGTGGCGTTGGAGGTTGCTTTTGTGGCGTTGGAGGTAGCTTTTGTGGCGTTGGAGGTTGCTTTTGTGGCGTTGGAGGTTGCTTTTGTGGCGTTGGTGTAGCTTTTGTGGCGTTGGAGGTTGCTTTTGTGGCGTTGGTGTAGCTTTTGTGGCGTTGGAGGTTGCTTTTGTGGCGTTGGAGGTTGCTTTTGTGGCGTTGGGGGTTGCTTTTGTGGCGTTGAGGGTTGCTTTTGTGGCGTTGGAGGTTGCTTTTGTGGCGTTGGAGGTTGCTTTTGTGGCGTTGGTGTAGCTTTTGTGGCGTTGGAGGTTGCTTTTGTGGCGTTGGGGGTTGCTTTTGTGGCGTTGGTGTAGCTTTTGTGGCGTTGGGGGTTGCTTTTGTGGCGTTGGAGGTTGCTTTTGTGGCGTTGGAGGTTGCTTTTGTGGCGTTGGAGGTTGCTTTTGTGGCGTTGGAGGTTGCTTTTGTGGCGTTGGGGGTTGCTTTTGTGGCGTTGGAGGTTGCTTTTGTGGCGTTGGTGTAGCTTTTGTGGCGTTGGAGGTTGCTTTTGTGGCGTTGGAGGTTGCTTTTGTGGCGTTGGGGGTTGCTTTTGTGGCGTTGGAGGTTGCTTTTGTGGCGTTTGGAGGTTGCTTTTGTGGCGTTGGGGGTTGCTTTTGTGGCGTTGGAGGTTGCTTTTGTGGCGTTGGAGGTTGCTTTTGTGGCGTTGGGGGTTGCTTTTGTGGCGTTGGAGGTTGCTTTTGTGGCGTTGGAGGTTGCTTTTGTGGCGTTGGGGGTTGCTTTTGTGGCGTTGGAGGTTGCTTTTGTGGCGTTGGTGTAGCTTTTGTGACGTTGGAGGTTGCTTTTGTGGCGTTGGAGGTTGCTTTTGTGGCGTTGGGGGTTGCTTTTGTGGCGTTGGAGGTTGCTTTTGTGGCGTTGGAGGTTGCTTTTGTGGCGTTGGTGTAGCTTTTGTGGCGTTGGAGGTTGCTTTTGTGGCGTTGGGGGTTGCTTTTGTGGCGTTGGTGTAGCTTTTGTGGCGTTGGGGGTTGCTTTTGTGGCGTTGGAGGTTGCTTTTGTGGCGTTGGAGGTTGCTTTTGTGGCGTTGGAGGTTGCTTTTGTGGCGTTGGAGGTTGCTTTTGTGGCGTTGGGGGTTGCTTTTGTGGCGTTGGAGGTTGCTTTTGTGGCGTTGGTGTAGCTTTTGTGGCGTTGGAGGTTGCTTTTGTGGCGTTGGTGTAGCTTTTGTGGCGTTGGGGGTTGCTTTTGTGGCGTTGGAGGTTGCTTTTGTGGCGTTGGAGGTTGCTTTTGTGGCGTTGGAGGTTGCTTTTGTGGCGTTGGAGGTTGCTTTTGTGGCGTTGGAGGTTGCTTTTGTGGCGTTGGGGGTTGCTTTTGTGGCGTTGGAGGTTGCTTTTGTGGCGTTGGTGTAGCTTTTGTGGCGTTGGAGGTTGCTTTTGTGGCGTTGGTGTAGCTTTTGTGGCGTTGGAGGTTGCTTTTGTGGCGTTGGTGTAGCTTTTCTGGCGTTGGTGTAGCTTTTGTGGCGTTGGAGGTTGCTTTTGTGGCGTTGGAGGTTGCTTTTGTGGCGTTGGTGTAGCTTTTGTGGCGTTGGAGGTTGCTTTTGTGGCGTTGGAGGTTGCTTTTGTGGCGTTGGAGGTTGCTTTTGTGGCGTTGGAGGTTGCTTTTGTGGCGTAGGAGGTTGCTTTTGTGGCGTTGGAGGTTGCTTTTGTGGCGTTGGGGGTTGCTTTTGTGGCGTTGGAGGTTGCTTTTGTGGCGTTGGAGGTTGCTTTTGTGGCGTTGGGGGTTGCTTTTGTGGCGTTGGAGGTTGCTTTTGTGGCGTTGGAGGTTGCTTTTGTGGCGTTGGAGGTTGCTTTTGTGGCGTTGGAGGTTGCTTTTGTGGCGTTGGGGGTTGCTTTTGTGGCGTTGGAGGTTGCTTTTGTGGCGTTGGTGTAGCTTTTGTGGCGTTGGAGGTTGCTTTTGTGGCGTTGGTGTAGCTTTTGTGGCGTTGGAGGTTGCTTTTGTGGCGTTGGTGTAGCTTTTGTGGCGTTGGTGTAGCTTTTGTGGCGTTGGAGGTTCCTTTTGTGGCGTTGGAGGTGTCTTTGTGGGGCACCCTGACATCTTACCTTGTCAGAGTGGGAGAGCCATAAATATGTATGTGTGCGTATGTATGTGTATAAAGTATATATGGAAGCTGATGAGAATTACATTTCACCTTTGTAAATGCACATTAATGACACTATGTAAAAGACACATCAAACACTTTATGTAAGGCATACGTAAATCTGTGTATCTATGTATTTACGTATGTAGGTTAGCTTAGCATTTTAAAAGCACCGAATCACCTTCTGTGGTTGAGTGTTCAATAAACCCTTGAACTATATGTTTAACACATCTCTAACCCTGTCCATGGAGGACAGAAGAAAATGTATATATGCTGGTTAGCATTGTAAATGTCTGGCCACGTCTGTGGTAGACAATAATAATAATAAAAAGGAAGCCCAAGTAACAATAATTCGCTTCAATGTGCAACAGTGCAGCCGTGCAGCTTGCTGTCCCTCCCCTGGGGATGGCTCCCCCCCCTCCACCTTGCAGTGATTTCGGGGCTCAACGTCCCCGCGGCCCGGTCCTCGACCAGGCCTCCACACAAAGTTCAACTCCACACTAGATCAAGTTCTTGAGATAAGCCCAGCGTGCCCTGAGCCCCGCCCCTAGGGGCACCCCCTGACCAACGGGGAGAGTAGGCCTACCCTCTGGGGCACCCCCTGACCAACGGGGAGAGTAGGCCTACCTTCTGGGGCACCCCCTGACCAACGGGGAGAGTAGGCCTACCTTCTGGGGCACCCCCTGACCAACGGGGAGAGTAGGCCTACCCTCTGGGGCACTCCCTGACCAACGGGGAGAGTAGGCCTACCCTCTGGGGCACCCCCTGACCAACGGGGAGAGTAGGCCTACCCTCTGGGGCACCCCCTGACCAACGGGGAGAGTAGGCCTACCCTCTGGGGCACCCCCTGACCAATCAACCAACTAGGCCTAACAAAAGGTCGTGCCTAAGGACGCAAGGGCCAGTCAGGGCCTAAGGCCTTAATAGGGGAAGGGACGGTCCCTAATAACCTAAGGAACTGGTATATCCTGGCTGTGGGTCAGTATATCCTGGCTGTGGGTCAGTATATCCTGGTTGTGGGTCAGTATATCCTGGCTGTGGGTCAGTATATCCCGGCTGTGGGTCAGTATATCCTGGCTGTGGGTCAGTATATCCTGGCTGTGGGTCAGTATATCCTGGCTGTGGGTCAGTATATCCTGGCTGTGGGTCAGTATATCCCGGCTGTGGGTCAGTATATCCTGGCTGTGGGTCAGTATATCCTGGCTGTGGGTCAGTATAACCTGGCTGTGGGTCAGTATATCCTGGCTGTGGGTCAGTATATCCTGGCTGTGGGTCAGTATATCCTGGCTGTGGGTCAGTATATCCTGGCTGTGGGTCAGTATATCCTGGCTGTGGGTCAGTATATCCTGGCTGTGGGTCAGTATATCCTGGCTGTGGGTCAGTATATCCTGGCTGTGGGTCAGTATATCCTGGCTGTGGGTCAGTATATCCTGGCTGTGGGTCAGTATATCCTGGCTGTGGGTCAGTATATCCTGGCTGTGGGTCAGTATATCCTGGCTGTGGGTCAGTATATCCTGGCTGTGGGTCAGTATATCCTGGCTGTGGGTCAGTATATCCTGGCTGTGGATCAGTATATCCTGGCTGTGGGTCAGTATATCCTGGCTGTGGGTCAGTATATCCTGGCTGTGGGTCAGTATATCCTGGCTGTGGGTCAGTATATCCTGGCTGTGGGTCAGTATATCCCGGCTGTGGGTCAGTATATCCCGGCTGTGGGTCAGTATATCCCGGCTGTGGGTCAGTATATCCTGGCTGTGGGTCAGTATATCCTGGCTGTGGGTCAGTATATCCTGGCTGTGGGTCAGTATATCCTGGCTGTGGGTCAGTATATCCTGGCTGTGGGTCAGTATATCCTGGCTGTGGGTCAGTATATCCTGGCTGTGGGTCAGTATATCCTGGCTGTGGGTCAGTATATCCTGGCTGTGGGTCAGTATTTCCTGGCTGTGGGTCAGTATATCCCGGCTGTGGGTCAGTATATCCTGGCTGTGTCAGTATATCCTGGCTGTGGGTCAGTATATCCTGGCTGTGGGTCAGTATATCCTGGCTGTGGGTCAGTATATCCTGGCTGTGGGTCAGTATATCCTGGCTGTGGGTCAGTATATCCCGGCTGTGGGTCAGTATATCCCGGCTGTGGGTCAGTATATCCCGGCTGTGGGTCAGTATATCCCGGCTGTGGGTCAGTATATCCCGGCTGTGGGTCAGTATATCCTGGCTGTGGGTCAGTATATCCTGGCTGTGGGTCAGTATATCCTGGCTGTGGATCAGTATATCCTGGCTGTGGATCAGTATATCCTGGCTGTGGATCAGTATATCCCGGCTGTGGGTCAGTATATCCTGGCTGTGGATCAGTATATCCTGGCTGTGGGTCAGTATATCCTGGCTGTGGATCAGTATATCCTGGCTGTGGGTCAGTATATCCTGGCTGTGGGTCAGTATATCCTGGCTGTGGGTCAGTATATCCCGGCTGTGGGTCAGTATATCCCGGCTGTGGGTCAGTATATCCCGGCTGTGGGTCAGTATATCCCGGCTGTGGGTCAGTATATCCCGGCTGTGGGTCAGTATATCCCGGCTGTGGGTCAGTATATCCCGGCTGTGGGTCAATGCATCCCGGCTGTGGGTCAGTGCATCCCGGCTGTGGGTCAATGCATCCCGGCTGTGGGTCAGTATATCCTGGCTGTGGGTCAGTATATCCTGGCTGTGGATCAGTATATCCTGGTTGTGGGTCAGTATATCCTGGCTGTGGGTCAGTACATCCTGGCTGTGGGTCAGTATATCCCGGCTGTGGGTCAGTATATCCTGGCTGTGGGTCAGTATATCCTGGCTGTGGATCAGTATATCCTGGCTGTGGATCAGTATATCCTGGCTGTGGGTCAGTATATCCTGGTTGTGGGTCAGTATATCCTGGCTGTGGGTCAGTATATCCTGCTACAGACTATTAACTTCATGCTGGAGCCGGATGCAAATTATAATAAGTAAAATATGGCTCTGGCTGGGGTTCATTTACCCGGCCACTTCCGAAACCTGTACATCTTGCAACCCGCTCTCGCACAAGACAGTACATATATGACTTATTGCTTATAGTTACTATTTGGCTGATTAATAAGTACATATGTGGTATATCCCAAGTTATATTTTGTTTTTAAGGTACAAACTCTTTATATAGATTTGCTAAAGACCAGTTTTAATATAAGGAATTTCTTTGTCAGTTATATTATACAATAGAGATTTTATACAATATTTGGCAATATCCTGAGTTGCTTTACAATTTATTTAAATATTTTGGTTTTTGTTTTAATATTTTTATAAAACTGTAATATCAATATAGGTATAGGTTAAGTACTAATTGTCATTATGAAGCAATAAAATGCTTATCTTAACATACTAAGAAGGTTAGGTGAGGTCGGTGTTTTCTATGAAGCTTTTCAAGGTAAACCTCGGGGGGCCTCGTAGCCTGGTGGATAGCGCGCAGGACTGGTAATTCTGTGGCGCGGGTTCGATTCCCGCACGAGGCAGAAACAAATGGGCAAAGTTTCTTTCACCCAGAATGCCCCTGTTACCTAGCAGTAAATAGGTACCTGGGTGTTAGTAAGCTGTCACGGGCTGCTTCCTGGGGGTGGAGGCCTGGTCGAGGACCGGGCCGCGGGGACACTAAAGCCCCGAAATCATCTCAAGATAACCTCAAGATAAACTTCAAATATTCACAATAAATTAGTATGTCACATATGCACTTATTAATAAGCCAATATTGACTATAAGCAAGTGCGAGAACGGGTTGCATCTTCTCCCCAATCATGAATACTGTGTTTTTATTTAATAAACAGTTTACAAAAGATCTACTTGTTTCGTAAGTCGTTGTGACCAGTCCTGGGCCTGGACATTACAGTGTGTTTGGTGACTATGTAACACATCTACCCTTAATTGGGTTCACTCTGGCCGTAATTGGGTTCACTCTGGCCGTAATTGGGTTCATTCTGGCCGTAATTGGGTTCATTCTGGCCGTAATTGGGTTCATTCTGGCCGTAATTGGGTTCATTCTGGCCGTAATTGGGTTCACTCTGGCCGTAATTGGGTTCACTCTGGCCGTAATTGGGTTCACTCTGGCCGTAATTGGGTTCACTCTGGCCGTAATTGGGTTCACTCTGGCCGTAATTGGGTTCACTCTGGCCGTAATTGGGTTCATTCTGGCCGTAATTGGGTTCACTCTGGCAGTAATTGGGTTCATTCTGGCCGTAATTGGCCTCTGGCCGTAATTGGGTTCACTCTGGCCGTAATTGGGTTCACTCTGGCCGTAATTGGGTTCACTCTGGCCGTAATTGGGTTCTTTCTGGCCGTAATTGGGTTCACTCTGGCCGTAATTGGGTTCATTCTGGCCGTAATTGGGTTCACTCTGGCAGTAATTGGGTTCATTCTGGCCGTAATTGGGCTCACTTTGGCCGTAATTGGATTCATTCTGGCAGTAATTGGGTTCACTCTGGCCGTAATTGGGTTCATTCTGGCAGTAATTGGGTTCACTCTGGCCGTAATTGGGTTCATTCTGGCAGTAATTGGGTTCTGGCTGTAACTTCAGGAGGTTTGTCGGGCCTTCTTGTTTGATAACATGTTCACTTGAGACAGTTAAGCAAGTCCCAGCTGTGTCTGGGTACAAGTGACAGGATGAACAACCCAGCGGGTTTTCTTCCTATTGGGGAGTGTTGTACATGCTGCTATGGCGGTGTGTCCACTCACAGGATGAGTGGCGCTGCCCAATACTGTCACTATGGCGGTGTGTCCACTCACAGGATGAGTGACGCTGCCCAATACTGTCACTATGGCGGTGTGTCCACTCACAGGATGAGTGGTGCTGCCCAATACTGTCACTATGGCGGTGTGTCCACTCACAGGATGAGTGACGCTGCCCAATACTGTCACTATGGCGGTGTGTCCACTCACAGGATGAGTGACACTGCCCAATACTGTCACTATGGCGGTGTGTCAGCTCACAGGATGAGTGGCGGTGCCCAATACTCTCACTATGGCGGTGTGTCCGCTCACAGGATGAGTGGCGGTGCCCAATACTCTCACTATGGCGGTGTGTCCGCTCACAGGATGAGTGGCGCTGCCCAATACTGTCACTATGGCGGTGTGTCCACTCACAGGATGAGTGACGCTGCCCAATACTGTCACTATGGCGGTGTGTCCACTCACAGGATGAGTGGCGCTGCCCAATACTGTCACTATGGCGGTGTGTCCACTCACAGGATGAGTGGCGCTGCCCAATACTGTCACTATGGCGGTGTGTCCACTCACAGGATGAGTGGCGCTGCCCAATACTGTCACTATGGCGGTGTGTCCACTCACAGGATGAGTGGTGCTGCCCAATACTGTCACTATGGCGGTGTGTCCACTCACAGGATGAGTGACGCTGCCCAATACTGTCACTATGGCGGTGTGTCCACTCACAGGATGAGTGGCGCTGCCCAATACTGTCACTATGGCGGTGTGTCCACTCACAGGATGAGTGACGCTGCCCAATACTGTCACTATGGCGGTGTGCCCACTCACAGGATGAGTGACGCTGCCCAATACTGTCACTATGGCGGTGTGTCCACTCACAGGATGAGTGACGCTGCCCAATACTGTCACTATGGCGGTGTGTCCACTCACAGGATGAGTGGCGCTGCCCAATACTGTCACTATGGCGGTGTGCCCACTCACAGGATGAGTGACGCTGCCCAATACTGTCACTATGGCGGTGTGTCCACTCACAGGATGAGTGACGCTGCCCAATACTGTCACTATGGCGGTGTGTCCACTCACAGGATGAGTGGCGCTGCCCAATACTGTCACTATGGCGGTGTGTCCACTCACAGGATGAGTGGCGCTGCCCAATACTGTCACTATGGCGGTGTGTCCACTCACAGGATGAGTGGCGCTGCCCAATACTGTCACCATGGCGGTGTGTCCACTCACAGGATGAGTGACGCTGCCCAATACTGTCACTATGGCGGTGTGTCCACTCACAGGATGAGTGACGCTGCCCAATACTGTCACCATGGCGGTGTGTCCACTCACAGGATGAGTGACGCTGCCCAATACTGTCACTATGGCGGTGTGTCCACTCACAGGATGAGTGGCGCTGCCCAATACTGTCACTATGGCGGTGTGTCCACTCACAGGATGAGTGGCGCTGCCCAATACTGTCACCATGGCGGTGTGTCCACTCACAGGATGAGTGACGCTGCCCAATACTGTCACTATGGCGGTGTGACCACTCACAGGATGAGTGGTGCTGCCCAATACTGTCACTATGGCGGTGTGACCACTCACAGGATGAGTGACGCTGCCCAATAAACTCGCCCCTCGGGGCAAAATTAAAAACAAATCACCCCCCCACGCTTACCCTTACAAAGATCTTCCATTCCTCGTATCTTATACTCCACAATACGATCTTCAGTCCTCGTGGAACCCTTCAGAGAGCGGCCAGCATCCCTGGTTCTTAATACCCTGACACCTGATTGGCTGAACCCTTCCGTGAACGGTGTAGGTAATTACCTATCCTCCCTCCCTCTCATTCCATCCCTCCTCCTCCTATCCTTCTCTCTCCCTCCTATCCTTCTCCCTCCTCCGTGCCTTGTGTGCGTGCTGCCCCCTGGACCAATGCGGTAATTACCTAGAAGTGCTAAGTGGTCATACAGTGTTGTTGGTCTCAGTCAGGTGAGCGGGGTGCCAGTATTTACCCACCTTCTCTTATCATAATGGAATCTCAATCAAAGTAACACTATTCTTATTATTATTATTATTATTATTCTTATTATTATTCTTATTATTATTGTGTTCTGGTTGAGATCATTTTCAGCTGGTCGTGGTTCAGCGGGTAGTGGGTGTGTCTGGGAGTCGAGGGGCGAGAGGTTACCTTACCTTGAGGTTATCTTGAGGTGCTTCCGGGGCTTAGCGTCCCCGTGGCCCGGTCGTCGACCAGGCCTCCTGGTTGCTGGACTGGTCAACCAAGCTGTTGGACGCGGCTGCTCACAGCCTGGTTGATCAGGTATCCTTTGGAGGTGCTTATCCAGTTCTCTCTTGAACACTGTGAGGGGTCGGCCAGTTATGTCCCTTATGTGTAGTGGAAGCGTGTTGAACAGTCTCGGGCCTCTGATGTTGATAGTTCTCTCTTGAAAGAGAAATTGATAATATGCCTATGCACTCAGCTCCTGGGCCTGACTCATGGAATTCAATATTCATAAAGAAATGTAAAGTACCAGTAGCGAGAGCACTCAGCGTAATATGGAGAAAGAGCCTGGATACAGGAGAGATACCAGCAGCACTTAAATCTGCAGATATAGCTCCGTTGCACAAGGGGGGGGAGTAAAGCCTTGGCAAAAAATTATAGGCCAGTTGCACTAACATCACACATAATAAAAGTGTTTGAAAGAGTGATTAGGAATCAAATTTCTAGTTTTATGGAAAACAATGAATTGCACAATCCAGGACAACATGGATTTAGAGCGGGAAGATCCTGTCTGTCACAGTTACTCAACCACTATGACAAAATCACAGAAGCCCTAGAAGAAAAGCAAAATGCAGATGTTGTATACACAGACTTTGCAAAGGCGTTCGACAAATGTGACCATGGGGTGATAGCTCACAAAATGAGGTCAATGGGAATAACTGGAAAAGTAGGACGCTGGATACTCAATTTCCTGTCGAACAGAACACAAAGAGTAACAGTCAATCAGATAAAATCGAGTCCAAGCGATGTTAAAAGCTCTGTACCTCAAGGTACAGTCCTTGCACCGCTACTGTTCCTTATTCTCATATCTGATATAGACAAAAATACACGTCACAGCTTCGTGTCGTCCTTTGCAGATGACACAAAAATCAGCATGAAAATTACCTCTGCTGAAGACATTGAAAAACTACAAGCAGATGTCAACAAAGTTTTTGATTGGGCAGCAGAAAATAACATGATGTTTAACAGTGATAAATTTCAGGTACTCAGGTACGGCAAAAATGAGGATCTGAAACATAATACAGGGTACAAAACACAATCGAATCTTCCCATAGTAGGAAAACAGCATGTCAAGGATTTGGGAATAATGATGTCCGACGATCTAACGTTTAGGGAGCATAACCAAGCAAATATCGCGTCAGCCAGAAAAATGATCGGATGGATTACGAGAACTTTCAAATCCAGGGATCCCATCACAATGGTTGTACTCTTCAAGTCACTTGTGCTGTCCCGTCTCGAGTACTGCTCAGTACTCACTTCCCCCTTCAGAGCAGGAGAGATTGCTGAAATAGAGGGAATACAGAGAACATATACGGCACGCATAGACGAGATAAAACACCTAAATTATTGGGATCGTCTCAAAGCTCTCCAAATGTACTCTCTAGAAAGGAGACGAGAGAGATACCAAATAATATACACCTGGAAAATACTGGAGGGTCAGGTCCCAAATCTACACAGTAAAATAACAACGTACTGGAGTGAACGATATGGAAGAAAATGCAAGATTGAACCTGTGAAGAGCAGAGGTGTCATAGGCACAATCAGAGAGCACTGTATAAACATCAGGGGTCCGCGGTTGTTCAACGTCCTCCCAGCGAGCATAAGAAATATTGCCGGAACAACCGTGGACATCTTCAAGAGAAAACTGGACGGTTTTCTAAGAGAAGTTCCGGATCAGCCGGGCTGTGGTGGGTACGTGGCCCTGCGGGCCGCTCCAAGCAACAGCCTGGTGGACCAAACTCTCACAAGTCGAGCCTGGCCTCGGGCCGGGCTTGGGGAGTAGAAGAACTCCCAGAACCCCATCAACCAGGTATCAACCAGGTATCAACCAAGAACACTGTGAGGGGTCGGCCAGTTATGTCCCTTATGTGTAGTGGAAGCGTGTTGAACAGTCTCGGGCCTCTGATGTTGATAGTTCTCTCTTGAACACTGTGAGGGGTCGGCCAGTTATGCCCCTTATGTGTAGTGGAAGCGTGTTGAACAGTCTCGGGCCTCTGATGTTGATAGTTCTCTCTTGAACACTGTGAGGGGTCGGCCAGTTATGTCCCTTATGTGTAGTGGAAGCGTGTTGAACAGTCTCGGGCCTCTGATGTTGATAGTTCTCTCTTGAACACTGTGAGGGGTCGGCCAGTTATGTCCCTTATGTGTAGTGGAAGCGTGTTGAACAGTCTCGGGCCTCTGATGTTGATAGTTCTCTCTTGAACACTGTGAGGGGTCGGCCAGCTATGTCCCTTATGTGTAGTGGAAGCGTGTTGAACAGTCTCGGGCCTCTGATGTTGATAGTTCTCTCTTGAACACTGTGAGGGGTCGGCCAGTTATGTCCCTTATGTGTAGTGGAAGCGTGTTGAACAGTCTCGGACCTCTGATGTTGATAGTTCTCTCTCAGAGTACCTGTTGCACCTCTGCTCTTCAACGGGGGTATTCTGCACATCCTGCCATGCCTCCTGGTCTCATGTGATGTTATTTCTGTGTGCAGGTTTGGGACCAGCCCCTCTAATATTTTCCTCGTATAGATTATTATGTATCTCTCCCGCCTGCGCTCAAGAGAACACAGATTTAGGCTCTTTAGTCGGTCCCAATAGTTTAGATGTTTTACTGAGTGGATTCTAGCAGTAAAGGATCTCTGCACGCTCTCCAGGTCAGCAATTTCTCCAGCTTTGAAGGGGCTGTCATCCCCAAGAGAGTTCAATCCCATTGTATTGCCTCAATATTTTCTCATAAATACATCACGTTATTGTGCTATTGAGCATTGGTGAGAACATCTCTAGGTGCCGTAATGAGGGTTCGAACCTCTGCGCTCAGGGTTCTAAAACGCGCTCTAGTCAACTGTACCGCGATATGGTCATAAGAATTGCAACCTGGAGTGCTTCAGCACCCACCAGGATCCCGAGGCTCTCTTGAAGACGTTTTGTGGATTTATAACGTTATTGTGATGTGACCATTATTATTAGTAGTAGTAGTACTGCTACAAGAGGTCCAGCAAGCAACAGCCTGGTGGACCAAACTCTCACAAGTCGAGCCTGGCCTCGGGCCGGGCTTGGGGAGTATCTTATCTTGAGGTTATCTTGAGGATTTTGGGGCTTTACTGTCCCCGCGGCCCGGTCCTCGACCAGGCCTCCACCCCCAGGAAGCAGCCCGTGACAGCTGACTAACACCCAGGTACCTATTTTACTGCTAGGTAACAGGGGCATAGGGTGAAAGAAACTGCCCATTGTTTCTCGCCGGCGCCCGGGATCGAACCCGGGACCACAGGATCACAAGTCCAGCGTGCTGTCCGCTCGGCCGACCGGCTCCCTCCGCTCGGCCGACCGGCTCCCTGAGTAGAATAACTCCCAGAACCCCATCAACCAGGTATCAACCAGGTACAAGCAGAGCATATGGGTGGACACGAGCTATAGTTCCTGGGCCCCGACTCCAGGACCTGGGTGAGGGTGAGGGGTGAACTAGGAGCCTCAGTGTTCGTACGAGGCTGTTGAAGGAGCCGAGGGGTCGTTACCTCGCTGTTATAACTTTGAGATGAGGGTTGGGAGTGTGAGTTACGGGGGAGGAGGGAGCTGTCAGGATGCAGCTGCCGTGGTGCAGGATGCCAGTAGTGATAGTTTCCTCTTCCTGTGCTGTTATTAAATGGTGTGAGTCACTTGGCTCCTGTAGTGACGTGTTGGGCCAACTCGTCCGCCTAATAGAACATCGTATTTTGACGTACACTTAAGGCCAAAAATAGTCGTACTAGAAAATGGAAGCGGCTCGCGAAATTGACATACTGTCCCGTTTTCTGTTTTGGGTCCTCTGGTGGGTTAGGCCGTAGTCTATCCTGGTGACCACCATCTTGAGGCTGGACGGTAGAGCGACGGTCTCGCTCCATGCAGGTCGGCGTTCAATCCCCAACCGTGCAAGTGGTTGGGCACCATTCCATCCCACCGTCCCATCCCAAATCCTTATCCTGACCCCCTTCCCAGTGCTATATAGTCATAATGGCTTGGTGTTTTCTCCTCATAGATCCCTTCCATCTGCCCGGCTACAGTGTAAGGTGACTTGTGGGTGTAGCGTGCAGTGTAGAGTGTAGCGTGCAGTATAAAGTGTACAGGTGGGAGTATAGTGCAGTATAGAGTACACAGGTGGGTGTTGAGTACACAGGTGGGTGTAGAGTACACAGGTGGGTGCAGAGTGCAGTGTAGAGTGTAGCGTGCAGTGTAAAGTGTACAGGTGGGAGTATAGTGCAGTATAGAGTACACAGGTGGGTGTAGAGTGCACAGGTGGGTGTAGCGTGCAGTGTAGAGTGTAGCGTGCAGTGTAAAGTGTACAGGTGGGAGTATAGTGCAGTATAGAGTACACAGGTGGGTGTAGAGTGCACAGGTGGGTGTAGAGTGCAGTATAGAGTGCACAGGTGGGTGTAGAGTACACAGGTGGGTGTAGAGTACACAGGTGGGTGTAGAGTACACAGGTGGGTGTAGAGTGGGGTGTAGAGTACACAGGTGGGTGTAGAGTACACAGGTGGGTGTAGAGTGGAGTGTAGAGTACACAGGTGGGTGTAGAGTGGAGTATAGAGTACACAGGTGGGTGTAGAGTGGAGTATAGAGTACACAGGTGGGTGTATAGTGCAGTATAGAGTACACAGGTGGGTGAATAGTGCAGTATAGAGTGTACTGGTGGGTGTAGAGTGTACAGGTGGGTGTAGAGTACACAGGTGGGTGTAGAGTACACAGGTGGGTGTAGAGTGTACAGGTGGGTGTAGAGTACACAGGTGGGTGTAGAGTACACAGGTGGGTGTAGAGTGCACAGGTGGGTGTAGAGTGCAGTATAGAGTGCACAGGTGGGTGTAGAGTACACAGGTGGGTGTAGAGTACACAGGTGGGTGTAGAGTGGAGTGTAGAGTACACAGGTGGGTGTAGAGTGGAGTATAGAGTACACAGGTGGGTGTAGAGTGGAGTATAGAGTACACAGGTGGGTGTATAGTGCAGTATAGAGTACACAGGTGGGTGAATAGTGCAGTATAGAGTGCACTGGTGGGTGTAGAGTGTACAGGTGGGTGTAGAGTGTACAGGTGGGTGTAGAGTGTACAGGTGGGTGTAGAGTGTACAGGTGGGTGTAGAGTGTACAGGTGGGTGTAGAGTACACAGGTGGGTGTAGAGTGTACAGGTGGGTGTAGAGTACACAGGTGGGTGTAGAGTACACAGGTGGGTGTAGAGTGGAGTATAGAGTACACAGGTGGGTGTATAGTGCAGTATAGAGTACACAAGTGGGTGTAGAGTACACAGATGGGTGTAGAGTACACAGGTGGGTGTAGAGTACACAGGTGGGTGTAGAGTGTACAGGTGGGTGTAGAGTACACAGGTGGGTGTAGAGTACACAGGTGGGTGTAGAGTGCACAGGTGGGTGTAGAGTGCAGTATAGAGTGCACAGGTGGGTGTAGAGTACACAGGTGGGTGTAGAGTACACAGGTGGGTGTAGAGTGGAGTGTAGAGTACACAGGTGGGTGTAGAGTGGAGTATAGAGTACACAGGTGGGTGTAGAGTGGAGTATAGAGTACACAGGTGGGTGTATAGTGCAGTATAGAGTACACAGGTGGGTGAATAGTGCAGTATAGAGTGCACTGGTGGGTGTAGAGTGTACAGGTGGGTGTAGAGTGTACAGGTGGGTGTAGAGTGTACAGGTGGGTGTAGAGTGTACAGGTGGGTGTAGAGTGTACAGGTGGGTGTAGAGTACACAGGTGGGTGTAGAGTGTACAGGTGGGTGTAGAGTACACAGGTGGGTGTAGAGTACACAGGTGGGTGTAGAGTGGAGTATAGAGTACACAGGTGGGTGTATAGTGCAGTATAGAGTACACAAGTGGGTGTAGAGTACACAGATGGGTGTAGAGTACACAGGTGGGTGTAGAGTACACAGGTGGGTGTAGAGTGCAGTGTAGAGTACACAGGTGGGTGTAGAGTACACAGGTGGGTGTAGAGTGTACAGGTGGGTGTAGAGTACACAGGTGGGTGTAGAGTGTACAGGTGGGTGTAGAGTACACAGGTGGGTGTAGAGTGTACAGGTGGGTGTAGAGTACACAGGTGGGTGTAGAGTACACAGGTGGGTGTAGAGTGGAGTATAGAGTACACAGGTGGGTGTATAGTGCAGTATAGAGTACACAAGTGGGTGTAGAGTACACAGATGGGTGTAGAGTACACAGGTGGGTGTAGAGTACACAGGTGGGTGTAGAGTGCAGTGTAGAGTACACAGGTGGGTGTATAGTGCAGTATAGAGTACACAGGTGGGTGTAGAGTACACAGGTGGGTGTAGAGTACACAGGTGGGTGTAGAGTACACAGGTGGGTGTAGAGTACACAGGTGGGTGTTGAGTACACAGGTGGGTGTTGAGTACACAGGTGGCTGTGTAGAGTACACAGGTGGGTGTAGAGTACACAGGTGGGTGTAGAGTGCACAGGTGGGTGTATAGTGTACAGGTGGGTGTTGAGTACACAGGTGGGTGTAGAGTGTACAGGTGGGTGTAGAGTACACAGGTGGGTGTAGAGTGCAGTGTTGAGTACACAGGTGGGTGTAGAGTACACAGGTGGGTGTAGAGTGCAGTGTAGAGTACACAGGTGGGTGTAGAGTGCAGTGTAGAGTACACAGGTGGGTGTAGAGTGCAGTGTCAGGCCTGCTAGTGTCACCACCTACACTTCCGTCTGGGTGGAGCCTCTCTGAATACTTCCATTTTAAAGGGTTAATGTTTCCTTGTCTCTTTCTTCAAGTCCTCCTTTCTTGTCCTTCTGTTCCTCTCCAGTTTCTCCAGAAGATTCTTTGTCCCTAAAGGAGCCTGACGGCTGAGTGGACAGTGCTCAGGATTCGTAGCCCTGAGGTTCCGGGTTGGATCCCGGCGGAGGCGGAAACAAATGGGCAGAGTTGCTTTCACTCTGGTGCCCCTCTTCATCTGGCAGTAAATAGGTAACTGGGAGTTAGACAGCTGCCACGGGCTGCATCCTGGGTGGGGGGGGGGGGAAGAAAAAGAAGGCCTGGTCGAGGACCGGGCCGCAGGGACGCTAAGCTCCGAAATCATCTCAAGATAACCTCAAGACTGAGTCATTACCTTCTTGTATTTTCTTTGGGCTAAAGATTCATTTTGGGATCAGGTTTGTTGCTCGAGATGATTTCGGGGCTTTAGTGTCCCCGCGGCCCGGTCCTCGATCAGGCCTCCACCTCCAGGAAGCAGCCAGTGACAGCTGACTAACACCCAGGTACCTATTTTACTGCTAGGTAACAGGGGCATAGGGTGAAAGAAACTCTGGCCATTGTTTCTCGCCGGCGCCTGCGATCGAACCCAGGACCACAAGTCCAGCGTGCTGTCCGCTCGGCCGACCGGCTCCATGTTCCAGGACCAAGTATGGTCTTGTTCCAGTCATTCTGGCCTCAGTTTTCTCCATTTCCAACTTTTTTTTTTTTAGGCTAAGAACGAGTCCTGTACAGGCGATGAGTCACAATAACGGGGCTAAAGTATGTTGACCAGACCACACACTAGAAGGTGAAGGGACGACGACGTTTCGCTCCGTCCTGGACCATTCTCAAGTCGATTGTGTTCTGTTCTGTTCATAATCGACTTGAGAATGGTCCAGGACGGACTGGAACGTCGTCGTCCCTTCACCTTCTAGTGTGTGGCCTGGTCAACGAGTCCTGTGCAACATACAATTGTACATACAGTTGTACAACATAACTGTTTCTACCATGTGTAGCATGGCATTCCATCACCGGATGTTCACTCCATGTTGACGCTGTGATGAACCCAACCCGTCCTCTTAAAAATAACGTCACTTTTCGCTGGTATGCGCGGCACTATGGCCAAAAGTGGACATAATTTGAAATGAAATCGGCTCACAAAAGTGACGTACTTTCCCGTTTTCTGTTTGAGTCGTCCGGCTTACTCGGAAAGGTTAGGAGAGGAAACTTTCAATTAACGTTTTTCTTAACGTTTTGAAACTTTGAGAATTTCCTGCCCACCTAACCTATCAGAGGACCCTTAACTTATTGTTGTTGAAAAAAAAAATCCCAAATTTATTTTCATTTTTTTTTCATTTTCAAATTACGTCCACTTTCGGCCATACGAGCAAACGGCCAAAAGCGACGTTCTTTTTAAGAGGACAGGTTGAGAGAGCTCTCTAACATCTCTATGGCACATCTGAGTATCAAGCTTCCATCCTCTTGTTCTATTGTTATTCATTGCAAACATTTCCTATGTTTCCACCTTGTCAAACCCCTCTAAGCATTTTATGTCTATATCATGTCTGTTCCTCTCCCTCCGTCTTTCTAACGTCGTCAGGTATAGTTCTGCTTGATACCAGCTTGATGGGGTTCTGGGAGTTGTTCTACAAGCCGGCCCGAGGCCAGGCTTGACTTGTGAGAGTTTGGTCCACCAGGCTGTTGGTTGATACCTGGTTGATGGGGTTCTGGGAGTTGTTCTACTCCCCAAGCCCGGCCCGAGGCCAGGCTTGACTTGTGAGAGTTTGGTCCACCAGGCTGTTGGTTGATACCTGGTTGATGGGGTTCTGGGAGTTCTTATACTCCCCAAGCCCGTCCCGAGGCCAGGCTTGACTTGTGAGAGTTTGGTCCACCAGGCTGTTGGTTGATACCTGGTTGATGGGGTTCTGGGAGTTGTTCTACTCCCCAAGCCCGGCCCGAGGCCAGGCTTGACTTGTGAGAATTTGGTCCACCAGGCTGTTGCTTGGAGCGGCCCACATACCCACCACAGCCCGGTTGGTCCGCCACGTTATTTAGAAAACTATCTAGTTTCCTCTTGAAGATGTCCACGGTTGTTCCAGCAATATTTCTTATGCTCGCTGGGAGGACGTTGAACAACCGCGGACCTCTGATGTTTATACAGTGTTCTCTGATTGTGCCTATGGCACCTCTGCTCTTCACTGGTTCTATTCTGCATTTTCTTCCATATCGTTCACTCCAGTATTTTCCATGTGTATATTATTTGATATCTCTCTCGTCTCCTTTCTAATTCCTGCACTCTCTCTTCGTACCTTACCCACGCAGTTCTGGTACGAATCTCATTGCAAACTTCTGGACCGCTTTGAGCTTCCTTGTGTGTGTTTTAAATGGGGGTTCCAGGATGGGTCGGCATACTCTTAAGACTGGCCTCACATAGGCGGTATACAGTGATCTAAAAGCCTTCTTATTCAAGTTTCTGAAGGATGTTCTGACTTTTGCTAGAGTAGAGTATGCCGCTGATGTTATTCTGTTAATATGAGCCTCTGGAGTTAGGTTTGGTGTTGTGTCCACTCCCAAGTCTTTTTCAGTCATGCTGGAGAGTCTTACAATCCTCATCTGTCTCAACCCTCCTCATTAGTTTTGCATCATGTGCAAACATTGACGTAAAAGACTCCTGCAGTCAAGTCATTTACATAATTGAGGAATAGTATGGGAGCCAGGAGTGATCCTTGAGGCAGCCCGCTTGTTACTCTACGCCAGTCAGACTCCTCGCCCCTCACTGTCACTCTCTGACACCTGTCTGTCAGGTAATTCCTTACCCATGATAGTGCGGCTCCGTTTACTCCCGCCTGCCTCTCAAGTTTGTATAGTAACCATCTGTGTGATACTGTATCAAAGGCTTTCTGGCAGTCCAGAAATATGCAGTCTGCCCATCCTTCTCCGTCTTGCCATATTCTCCTTACCTTATCATACAACTGCAGGAGGCGCGTCAAGCAACATTTCCCTGTTCTTAAGCCGTGTTCTTGCTTACTGACAAACCTAATTCTCCAGAGGTGTGCAACTAGTCTTAACCTTATAACTCTTTCAAGTACTTTGTAAGGGATGCTTGTGAGCGACTTTGGGGCCAGATTCACGAAGCACTTACGAACCTGTACATCTTTTCTCAATCTTTGGCGGCTTTGTTTACAATTATTAAACAGTTAATGAGCTCCGAAGCACCAGGAGGCTGTTTATAACAATAACAACAGTTGATTGGCAAGTTTTCATGCTTGTAAACTGTTTAATAAATGTAACCAAAGCCGTCAAAGGTTGAGGACGGCTTTGGTTGGACGGCGGGCCCACTGGGCTGTGGTGGGTATGTGGCCCTGCGGGCCGCTCCAAGCAACAGCCTAGTGGACCAAACTCTCACAAGTCAAGCCTGGCCTCGGGCCGGGCTTGGGGAGTGGAACAACTCCCAGAACCCCATCAACCAGGTATCAACCAGGCCCTAAGCCTCTGGCTGGCCCACTGGGCGGGCCCTAAGCCTCTGGCTGGCCCACTGGGCGGGCCCTAAGCCTCTGGCTGGCCCACTGGGCGGGCCCTAAGCCTCTGGCTGGCCCACTAAGTGTTGCTTGTTTCTGTTTTACTTGGGCGGAGTATGAGTATTTATGACTTGTCTGGTCGCTTCAGTAAGATTTTGTCCCACGTGTTTAACAACTTCTGCTCTGTTGAATCTAAGTTGAAGTCTTAATGGGTTTGTAACTGTGCACTGTGTTAGATAATGTTCCAGTGGTCTGTTGTGGTAGTAACTGTGCACTGTGTTAGATAATGTTCCAGTGGTCTGTTGTGGTAGTAACTGTGCACTGTGTTAGATAATGTTCCAGTGGTCTGTCGGGCATTTCTCCACAGTGCTGACATTTCCTCTCATCTTCCGGAACCTGTAAGCCTATTTCCCATGCACATGGGTATCCAAGCCTGATGCGATGTAAGTGTACTTCTGTTGCTCTACTGCTCCCTTTCATCAACCTAAGTGGTTCGTAGTTGGTTGAATTCTTGTACCAACCCGCAGATCCTGATGTTGCAACTGCTGTGTTGTGGTCACTCTACATCTTCTGCATTGTTCTGTTTCTAATTACTTTCTTAATCTGTGATAGACTCTGTGGTATGTAAATGTCTACATTTCTCCTCTTAGTTGCAAGTTTTGCAGCTGCGTCTGTAATGTCATTTCCTATTATTCCCACATGACTTGGCACCCAGTTCATAAGTACCCATCGGCCTTGTCGTTTGAGTGTTTGCATTAATGATATGACATTTGTGATCAGATGGATGTTATCATATATGTGTTCTTGTTGTCAGGTTTCAATGGCAGTTCTCGATTCTGAATGAATGATAACATGTTGTCGGTGTTCAGCAAGAGCATGTTCCAAAGCCTTTTGAATAGGTAAAGTAATCTCTGTAAAGTCGAACACCCACTTGAGAGTCTCCAACTATTTACAGAGTTTCCTGCTTTAACTGCAGCTCCGGTTTCTTGTCTCTGCTGGTCTACTGATCCATCTGTGAAGTAAGTGAAGCTGTCGGATGCCAAGTTTGCTTCTATATGCATCTGTGCAATGTTACGTAGCAGATGAGCATTGTATGACACTTCCTTAACGTAATTAATGTCCCTGTGTGTGTGTGGGGGGGGGGGGGGGGGTTACAGTAATTTAACTTATCTAAATCAATCATTTTCTGATATATTTCACATTTTAGAGAACTTTTCTTTTTCGAGTTGTGATTTGATTTGATTGTAACCGCCGGAGTTGGCTAGTTTATTGTGCACCCTATACTCCTCCTGTGAGCGGTAGCGCAAAAAGCATTACAGCTCTTGTGAGTGTGTTGGGCCAACTCGACCTAATAGAACGTCGTATTTCGACGTATACTCAACTTAAAGCCAAAAGTCGTCATACTGGAAAAAGGAAGCAGCTCACGAAATTGACATACTGTCCCGTTTTCTGTTTTGGGTCCTCTGGTAGGTTAGGATAAGGGCACTATAATACGACAGTTTCTAGACGTTGTAAAAACCATCTGAGGACGGGATAGCAACCTTTCTTCTTAAAAATAACGTCGCTTTTACCCGTATGGCCGAAAGTGGATGTAATTTGAAAATGAAAAAAAAAATGAATTTTTTTTTTTTTCTACAACAGTTAACCCTGGAAACACAAACCGTAATTGTCTCTATTTTCCGCTTGTTACAACTTGTAATAAAGTTGTTACATCTTGGCTTAACGTGTTTATGACGTATTAGAACGTTGTTACAACTTGCTATATTGGTTGTTATAACTGGTTAGGTGGTGTTAAAACTTGTTCGAACGTTGTACCAACGTCGTAGTTTCGGTGTGTGTTTGGCGGGAAGGCTCCTCTGATAGGTTAGGTGGGCAGGAAATTCTCATAAAGTTTCAAAACGTTAGGAAAAATGTTAATTGAAAGTTTCCTCTCCTAACCTTTCCGAGTAAACCGGACGACTCAAACAGAAAACGGAACAATACGTCACTTTCGTGAGCCGATTTCATTTTAAATTACGTCCATGTTTGGCCATAGTGCCGCGCATACGGGCGAAAAGTGACGTTATTTTTACGATGACAGGTTGCTATTTTAGCGTGCGGGGAGTGAGTAAATGTCAGACCTAAAGGAGCAGGTTGTAGAGGCTATCTTGAGGTTATCTTGAGATGATTTCGGGGCTTTTAGTGTCCCCGCGGCCCGGTCCTCGACCAGGCCTCCACCCCCAGGAAGCAGCCCGTGACAGCTGACTAACTCCCAGGTACCTATTTACTGCTAGGTAACAGGGGCATTTAGGGTGAAAGAAACTCTGCCCATTTGTTTCTGCCTCGTGCGGGAATCGAACCCGCGCCACAGAATTACGAGTCCTGCGCGCTATCCACCAGGCTGCCAGGCCCTAACTCCATTCATAACTTTAAAAGCAGGAATGATAGATAAATAGGTCAATAGTCATTGCATTAGACAACCAACGGCTAGAAGAGTGTGGGACCAAGAGCCAGAGCTCGATCCTGCAGGCACAAATGGGTGAGTACATACATCAACACAGGGATACAAGGCGCCGGACGGCTGAGTAGACAGCGCTTGGGATTCGTAGTCTTGAGGTTCCGGGTTCGATCCCCGGCGGAGGCAGAAACAAATGGGCAAATTTTCTTTCACCCTGATGCACTTGTTCACCTGGCAAGTAAATAGGTACCTGGGAGTTAGACAGTTGCTACGGGCTGCTTCCTGGGGGGTGGGGGTGTAACAAAAAGGAGGCCTGGTCGAGGACTGGGCCGCAGGGACGCTAAGCCCCGAAATCCTCTCAAGATAACCTGAAGATACCTCCAAGCAACAGCCTGGTGGACCAAACTCTCACAAGTCAAGCCTGGCCTCGGGCCGGGCTTGGGGAGTAGAACTCCCAGAACCCCATCAACCAGGTATCAACCAACAGCCTGGTGGACCAAACTCTCACAAGTCAAGCCTGGCCTCGGGCCGGGCTTGGGGAGTAGAACAACTCCCAGAACCCCATCAACCAGGTATCAACCAACAGCCTGGTGGACCAAACTCTCACAAGTCAAGCCTGGCCTCGGGCCGGGCTTGGGGAGTAGAACAACTCTCAGAACCCCATCAACCAGGTATCAACCAACAGCCTGGTGGACCAAACTCTCACAAGTCAAGCCTGGCCTCGGGCCGGGCTTGGGGAGTAGAACAACTCCCAGAACCCCATCAACCAGGTATCAACCAACAGCCTGGTGGACCAAACTCTCACAAGTCAAGCCTGGCCTCGGGCCGGGCTTGGGGAGTAGAACAACTCTCAGAACCCCATCAACCAGGTACAATCCAGGTGAAGCAGCAGGTGGCGTGGGAGGAGGGAAGCGAAGGCAGCTATGAGGAAAAAGCGCCAAGCCATTACGACTATATAGCACTAGTCAGGAGTCAGGATAAGGATTTAGGATGGGACGGGGGGAAGGAATGGTGCCCAACCACTTTGACGGTCGGGGATTGAACACCGACCTGCATGAAACGAGACCGTTGCTTTACCCTGAGGTGGTTTCGGGGCTTAGCGTCCCCGCGGCCCAGTGTCGTCGCGGGGCCCTAGCGTCGACCAGGCCTCCTGGTTGCTGGACTGATCAACCAGGCTGTTGGACGCGGCTGCTCGCAGCCTAACGTATGATTCACAGCCTGGTTGATCAGGTATCCTTTGGAGGTGTTTGTCAAGTTCTCTCTTGAACACTGTGAGGGGTCGGCCAGTTATGTCCCTTATGTGTAGTGGAAGCGTGTTGAACAGTCTCGGGCCTCTGATGTTGATAGTTCTCTCTTGAACACTGTGATGGGTCGGCCAGTTATGTCCCTTATGTGTAGTGGAAGCGTGTTGAACAGTCTCGGGCCTCTGATGTTGATAGTTCTCTCTTGAACACTGTGAGGGGTCGGCCAGTTATGCCCCTTGTGTGTAGTGGAAGCGTGTTGAACAGTCTCGGACCTCTGATGTTGATAGAGTTCTCTCTCAGAGTACCTGTTGCACCTCTGCTTTTCAACGGGGGTATTCTGCACATCCTGCCATGCCTCCTGGTCTCATGTGATGTTATTTCTGTGTGCAGGTTTGGGACCAGCCCCTCTAATATTTTCCACGTATAGATTATTATGTATCTCTCCCGCCTGCGCTCAAGAGAATACAGATTTAGGCTCTTTAGTCGGTCCCAATAGTTTAGATGTTTTACTGAGTGGATTCTAGCAGTAAAGGATCTCTGCACGCTCTCCAGGTCAGCAATTTCTCCAGCTTTGAAAGGTGCTGTCATTGTGCAGCAGTACTCCACTCTAGAGAGCACTAGCGTCTTGAAGAGTATCATCATCGGTATAGCATCTCTAGTGTGAAAAGTTCTTGTTATCCAACCTGTCATTTTTCTTGCAGTTGTGACGGCTACTTTATTGTGTTCTTTAAAGGTAAGGTCTTCCGACATGAGTACACCCAGATCCTTTACATTGCCTTTTCGTTCTATGTTATGATTTGCCTGAGTTTTGTACGTGGTTTCCGTTTTAATATTTTCACTTTTTCCATAGCGCATGAGCTGGAAATTATCTTCGTTAAACACCATATTATTTTCTGTAGCCCATAGAAAGACCTGATCTACATCTGACTGGAGGTTCGCCGTGTCCTCTATGTTGCCAACTCTCATGAAGATCCTAGTGTCATCTGCAAAGGATGATACAGTGCTATATGTTGTGTTCTTGTCTATGTCCGATATGAGGATGAGAAAAAGTACTGAGCAAGCACAGTACCCTGGGGGACTGTACTGGAGCAAGCACAGTACCCTGGGGGACTGTACTGGAGCAAGCACAGTACCCTGGGGGACTGAGCTCTTCACGGTTGATGGTCCGGATTTTATTATGTTGACTATTCCACATTGGGTTCTGATAGTCAGGAAATTGTAGATCCATCTGCCTATTTTTCCGGTAATTCCTTTTGAACACATTTTATGTACAATAACACCATGGTCACATTTGACAAAGGCTTTTGCTAATTCTGTGTAAATTACAGTTTTGTTTGTCTTCCATAGCATCTAATGCTATGTCATAGTGGTCCAGCGACTGTGACAGGCAAGAGCGCTCTGTTCTGAAACCGTGTTGTCCAGGTGGTGTGGGAGGTGGTGGTGGAACAGCAGGTGGTGTGGGAGGTGGTGGTGGAACAGCAGGTGGTGTGGGAGGTGGTGGAACAGCAGGTGGTGTGGGAGGTGGTGGAACAGCAGGTGGTGTGGGAGGTGGTGGTGGAACAGCAGGTGGTGTGGGAGGTGGTGGAACAGCAGGTGGTGTGGGAGGTGGTGTGGGAGGTGGTGGAACAGCAGGTGGTGTGGGAGGTGGTGGTGGAACAGCAGGTGGTGTGGGAGGTGGTGGTGGAACAGCAGGTGGTGTGGGAGGTGGTGGAACAGCAGGTGGTGTGGGAGGTGGTGGTGGAACAGCAGGTGGTGTGGGAGGAGGTGGTGGAACAGCAGGTGGTGTGAGAGGAGGTGTGGAGCAGCAGGTGGTGTCGGAGGTGGTGGAACAGCAGGTGGTGTGGGAGGTGGTGGAACAGCAGGTGGTGTGGGAGGAGGTGGTGGAACAGCAGGTGGTGTGAGAGGAGGTGTGGAGCAGCAGGTGGTGTCGGAGGTGGTGGAACAGCAGGTGGTGTGGGAGGAGGTGGTGGAACAGCAGGTGGTGTGGGAGGTGGTGGTGGAACAGCAGGTGGTGTGGGAGGTGGTGGTGGAACAGCAGGTGGTGTGGGAGGAGGTGGTGGAACAGCAGGTGGTGTGGGAGGAGGTGGTGGAACAGCAGGTGGTGTGGGAGGTGGTGGTGGAACAGCAGGTGGTGTGGGAGGTGGTGGTGGAACAGCAGGTGGTGTGGGAGGAGGTGGTGGAACAGCAGGTGGTGTGGGAGGAGGTGGTGGAACAGCAGGTGGTGTGGGAGGTGGTGGTGGAACAGCAGGTGGTGTGGGAGGAGGTGGTGGAACAGCAGGTGGTGTGGGAGGAGGTGGTGGAACAGCAGGTGGTGTGGGAGGTGGTGGTGGAACAGCAGGTGGTGTGGGAGGAGGTGGTGGAACAGCAGGTGGTGGTGGAACAGCAGGTGGTGTGGTAGGAGGTGGTGGAACAGCAGGTGGTGTCGGAGGTGGTGGTGGAGGAACAGCAGGTGGTGTGGTAGGAGGTGGTGGAACAGCAGGTGGTGTGGTAGGAGGTGGTGGAACAGCAGGTGGTGTCGGAGGTGGTGGTGGAGGAACAGCAGGTGGTGTGAGAGGAGGTGGTGGAACAGCAGGTGGTGTGAGAGGAGGTGGTGGAACAGCAGGTGGTGTGGGAGGAGGTGGTGGAACAGCAGGTGGTGGAACAGCAGGTGGTGTGAGAGGAGGTGGTGGAACAGCAGGTGGTGTGAGAGGAGGTGGTGGAACAGCAGGTGGTGTGAGAGGAGGTGGTGGAACAGCAGGTGGTGGAACAGCAGGTGGTGTGAGAGGAGGTGGTGGAACAGCAGGTGGTGTGAGAGGAGGTGGTGGAACAGCAGGTGGTGGAACAGCAGGTGGTGTGAGAGGAGGTGGTGGAACAGCAGGTGGTGTGAGAGGAGGTGGTGGAACAGCAGGTGGTGTGGGAGGTGGTGGTGGAACAGCAGGTGGTGTGAGAGGAGGTGGTGGAACAGCAGGTGGTGTGGGAGGTGGTGGTGGAACAGCAGGTGGTGTGGGAGGAGGTGGTGGAACAGCAGGTGGTGTGAGAGGAGGTGGTGGAACAGCAGGTGGTGTGGTAGGAGGTGGTGGAACAGCAGGTGGTGGAACAGCAGGTGGTGTCGGAGGTGGTGGTGGAGGAACAGCAGGTGGTGTGGGAGGTGGTGGTGGAACAGCAGGTGGTGTGAGAGGAGGTGGTGGAACAGCAGGTGGTGGAACAGCAGGTGGTGTCGGAGGTGGTGGTGGAGGAACAGCAGGTGGTGTGAGAGGAGGTGGTGGAACAGCAGGTGGTGTGAGAGGAGGTGGTGGAACAGCAGGTGGTGTGAGAGGTGGTGGAACAGCAGGTGGTGTGGGAGGTGGTGGTGGAACAGCAGGTGGTGTGGTAGGAGGTGGTGGAACAGCAGGTGGTGTGGTAGGAGGTGGTGGAACAGCAGGTGGTGTTGTAGGAGGTGGTGGTGGAACAGCAGGTGGTGTGGGAGGTGGTGGTGGAACAGCAGGTGGTGTGGGAGGTGGTGGTGGAACAGCAGGTGGTGTTGTAGGAGGTGGTGGAACAGCAGGTGGTGTGGGAGGTGGTGGAACAGCAGGTGGTGTGGGAGGTGGTGGAACAGCAGGTGGTGTGGGAGGTGGTGGAACAGCAGGTGGTGTCGGAGGTGGTGGTGGAGGAACAGCAGGTGGTGTGGGAGGTGGTGGTGGAACAGCAGGTGGTGTCGGAGGTGTGGAGCAGCAGGTGGTGTCGGAGGTGTAGAACAGCAGGTGGTGTCGGAGGTGTGGAACAGCAGGTGGTGTGGGAGGTGGTGGTGGAACAGCAGGTGGTGTGGGAGGTGGTGGTGGAACAGCAGGTGGTGTGAGAGGAGGTGGTGGAACAGCAGGTGGTGTGAGAGGAGGTGGTGGAACAGCAGGTGGTGTGGGAGGTGGTGGTGGAACAGCAGGTGGTGTGAGAGGTGGTGGTGGAACAGCAGGTGGTGTGAGAGGTGGTGGTGGAACAGCAGGTGGTGTGGGAGGAGGTGGTGGAACAGCAGGTGGTGTGGGAGGTGGTGGTGGAACAGCAGGTGGTGTGGGAGGTGGTGGTGGAACAGCAGGTGGTGTGAGAGGTGGTGGTGGAACAGCAGGTGGTGTGAGAGGAGGTGGTGGAACAGCAGGTGGTGTGAGAGGAGGTGGTGGAACAGCAGGTGGTGTGAGAGGAGGTGGTGGAACAGCAGGTGGTGTGAGAGGAGGTGGTGGAACAGCAGGTGGTGTGGGAGGTGGTGGTGGAACAGCAGGTGGTGTGAGAGGTGGTGGTGGAACAGCAGGTGGTGTGAGAGGTGGTGGTGGAACAGCAGGTGGTGTGGGAGGAGGTGGTGGAACAGCAGGTGGTGTGGGAGGTGGTGGTGGAACAGCAGGTGGTGTGGTAGGAGGTGGTGGAACAGCAGGTGGTGTGGTAGGAGGTGGTGGAACAGCAGGTGGTGTGGGAGAAGGTGGTGGAACAGCAGGTGGTGTGAGGAGGTGGTGGTGGAACAGCAGGTGGTGTGGTAGGAGGTGGTGGAACAGCAGGTGGTGTGGTAGGAGGTGGTGGAACAGCAGGTGGTGTGGTAGGAGGTGGTGGAACAGCAGGTGGTGTGGTAGGAGGTGGTGGAACAGCAGGTGGTGTGGGAGGAGGTGGTGGAACAGCAGGTGGTGTGAGGAGGTGGTGGAACAGCAGGTGGTGTTGTAGGAGGTGGTGGAACAGCAGGTGGTGTGGGAGAAGGTGGTGGAACAGCAGGTGGTGTGGGAGGTGGTGGTGGAACAACAGGTGGTGTCGGAGGTGTGGAACAGCAGGTGGTGTGGGAGGTGGTGGTGGAACAGCAGGTGGTGTGAGAGGAGGTGGTGGAACAGCAGGTGGTGTTGTAGGAGGTGGTGGAACAGCAGGTGGTGTGAGAGGAGGTGGTAGAACAGCAGGTGGTGTGAGAGGAGGTGGTGGAACAGCAGGTGGTGTGAGAGGAGGTGGTGGAACAGCAGGTGGTGTGAGAGGTGGTGGTGGAACAGCAGGTGGTGTGAGAGGAGGTGGTGGAACAGCAGGTGGTGTTGTAGGAGGTGGTGGAACAGCAGGTGGTGTGAGAGGTGGTGTGGAACAGCAGGTGGTGTGAGAGGTGGTGGTGGAACAGCAGGTGGTGTGGGAGGAGCAGGAGGAGGTGGCATGAGTGAGGGTGGAGATGAGTGACCTTGAGTGAGTGAGTGAGTGTCCACACACCCACTCAGAGCACCAGCCCCACACACCACAACAACCTCCACCTGGCTCCTGTTGTTATATCACTTAGTCCAATTACTGGAGATGTTTGCTCCCTCCCCAAGACGATGCCAGGCCCTTCAACTCTCCTCCACACAGCCACAGATATACACGAATGTCCACCCCTTGTATTCCCTGGTTCCCAACCGCGACTAATACAATGTATTGTATTCTACAGTTCATTATACATTAGCTGGCCACTTAAAGGTGTTTTGAATTGAATGTCTTCAATTATCATGATCCCTCAGGTGTGAAGGTCCACAGGTGAGACCGTGGTTGTAAAGGGGTCCACAGGTGAGGACGTGGTTGTAAGTGGGTCCACAGGTGAGGACGTGGTTGTAAGGGGGTCCACAGGTGAGAACGTGGTTGTAAGGGGGTCCCACAGGTGAGGACGTGGTTGTAAGGGGGTCCACAGGTGAGGACGTGGTTGTAAGGGGGTCCACAGGTGAGAACGTGGTTGTAAGGGGGTCCACAGGTGAGGACGTGGTTGTAAGGGGGTCCACAGGTGAGGACGTGGTTGTAAGGGGGTCCACAGGTGACAACGTGGTTGTAAGGGAGTCCACAGGTGACAACGTGGTTGTAAGGGGGTCCAGAGGTGAGAACGTGGTTGTAAGGGGGTCCAGAGGTGGGAACGTGGTTGTAAGGGGGTCCACAGGTGAGGACGTGGTTGTAAGGGGGTCCAGAGGTGAGAACGTAGAGAGTTTACAGATGTTGGTCAAGAATCTATATTATGTCTGATTAAAATTCAACTGTATTAACTTTAGAGAGGTTGTTGATTTGCACATTGCTACAACACCTGCCAGCGTCTGACTTGAGGCAGCACCTGATACTTGATACACCAGACTGTTCGTTCCGTGAGACTCGCTGTTCCCCGGATACGTGTGTCAACATCACTATCATTACTACTAATAATATTAAGCCCAGGACACATGTTTCACCATGTGTGGTGACACCATGTGTTTATTTTCAAGAAATAGAGAAAACTATTTTCACCATTGTGGTGAAAATAGTTTGGGGTTTTCTAAATTGAAAAAATAAAGAAAAACCCAAAATATTTCTTCACCTATGCGAAATCAAAAGCAAAAATCACTGCCAGAATTGGACCTATTCGTACAAGTAAAGAATCATATACGGAGGATGACAAAGAAATCGGTGAAATCCTAATAAAGCAGTATGAGGACATGTTTGGACACCCTGATACCACCCTGTGTATCAGGACACCCTGATACACAGCATGAAAGTGGAAGATCTGGACAACTTCTTTATGCGTGATATCCAAACCCCTGTAAATATTACTGATATCAACACGAGTGTGGCAGATTTTGAACGCGAAATTGAAAACATGCCCATGCACTCAGCCCCGGGGCCAGACTCATGGAATTCAACATTTATAAAGAAATGCAAAGTGCCGGTAGCACAGGCACTCAGTATAGTGTGGAGGAAGAGCTTGGACACGGGGGAGATACCAGATGCTCTTAAAGTAGCAGACATAGCCCCTCTACACAAGGGAGGGAGCAAAGCATTGGCAAAGAATTATAGACCAGTTGCACTAACGTCTGATATAATAAAAGTATTTGAGTGTGACCAGGAGTCAGGTCACTAGTTTCATGGAGACCAATGACCTCCACAACCAAGGCCAACATAGATATAAGAGCAGGAAGATCATGCCTCTCACAGCTACTTGACCATTACGACAAAATCACTGAGGCATTAGAAGAAAAACAGAATGCAGATGTGGTATACACGGACTTTGCAAAGGGATTCGACAAATGCAGGCGATGAGTCACAATAACGTGGCTGAAGTATGTTGACCAGACCACACACTAGAAATTGAAGGGACGACGACGTTTCGGTCCGTCCTGGACCATTCTCAAGTCGATTGTGATGAGGACAGGTAGGGACAGGCATTAAATAGGCAAGAGAGAGCTGAGGAGGAAAGTCAGGGGTAGGGGATAGTAGTAATGAGAACTGCAGCAGGCCTATTGGCCCATACGAGGCAGCTCCTATTATAACCACCGAAGGAGATAGTAATAGGAATAAGAAGAGGATAACAAGGGAGCGTAGAAGACAATGAACAGAAAAAGGGAGAAGAGAGAAAGAAAGGGAAAGAGAAAGAAAGAAAAGGAAGGGGGAAAGCTTATGTTAAGTCACGTTTGTTAGAAAGATTAGAGCATTTGAGTATATACTGTGAAAGGGAAGAGTCCACAGCAACAAAGCCAGGACTCAAGTTCATGTTGGGTACATTGTTAATAAGAGCCGATTCTACAAGACGGCGTCTGTGTAGAGTAGAGGCAGGAAAGATTATTCTGGAGGAAGACCAATCAATGGGATGATTAGAATCCCTCACATGGCAGAAGAGAGCATTGTTAGTGTCTGCAGACTTAACACTTCTCTTGTGTACTTTAAGTCTGTCATTCAGTGTACGGCCAGTTTCGCCAAAGTATTGGAGAGGACGAAACGTCGTCGTCCCTTCAATTTCTAGTGTGTGGTCTGGTCAACATTCGACAAATGTGACCATGGCGTGATAGCACACAAAATGAAGTCAATGGGAATAACTGGTAAAGTAGGACGCTGGATACTTAGTTTTCTGTCGAACAGAACACAAATAGTAACAGTCAACCATATAAAAACGAGTTCAAGTGCAGTTAAAAGCTCTGTACCTCAGGGTACAGTCCTTGCACCACTATTTTTCCTTTTCCTAATATCAGATATAAACTCAAATACAAGTCACAGCTTCGTATCATCCCTTGTAGATAAAACAAATATCAGCATGAAAATTACCTCTGTTGACGACATTGAAAAACTAGAAGCAGATATTAATAAAATTTTCGAGGTACTGGAAATCAACCAGGTGACATGGACTTACCGTTCATGTGCAGGGTGGGTCCCCTTGACACGGGGGCTGGCCCTCGACACGGGGGCTGGCCCTCGACACGGGGGCTGGCCCTCGACACGGGGGCTGGCCCTCGACACGGGGGCTGGCCCTCGACACGGGGGCTGGCCCTGTCGGCCCACACCTGAGGGTCCCGGGTTCCATCCATGGGCGGGACAGGGTGGGAAATTTGGCGGTAATCTAAGATTATTCCTCAAGAGTTCGAACCTGTTCCTCCAGGATCCTCCTAGTTCCATTCCTGGGTGGGGCAGAGGTGGTTTGGTAACGTTTCGTTTCACCTCATGCTTCAGTTAACCGTACATGGGAGTTAGACAACATAATAGTTTACACGTGGAAAATATTAGAGGGGCTGGTCCCAAACCTGCACACAGAAATAACACCACATGAGACCAGAAGGCATGGCAGGATGTGCAGAATACCCCCGTTGAAGAGCAGAGGTGCAACAGGTACTCTGAGAGAGAACTCTATCAACATCAGAGGCCCGAGACTGTTCAACACGCTTCCACTACACATAAGGGACATAACTGGCCGACCCCTCACAGTGTTCAAGAGAGAACTATCAACATCAGAGGCCCGAGACTGTTCAACACGCTTCCACTACACATAAGGGGCATAACTGGCCGACCCCTCACAGTGTTCAAGAGAGAACTATCAACATCAGAGGCCCGAGACTGTTCAACACGCTTCCGCTACACATAAGGGACATAACTGGCCGACCCCTCACAGTGTTCAAGAGAGAACTATCAACATCAGAGGCCCGAGACTGTTCAACACGCTTCCACTACTCATAAGGGGCATAACTGGCCGACCCCTCACAGTGTTCAAGAGAGAACTATCAACATCAGAGGCCCGAGACTGTTCAACACGCTTCCACTACACATAAGGGGCATAACTGGCCGACCCCTCACAGTGTTCAAGAGAGAACTATCAACATCAGAGGCCCGAGACTGTTCAACACGCTTCCACTACACATAAGGGACATAACTGGCCGACCCCTCACAGTGTTCAAGAGAGAACTATCAACATCAGAGGCCTGAGACTGTTCAACACGCTTCCACTACACATAAGGGACATAACTGGCCGACCCCTCACAGTGTTCAAGAGAGAACTATCAACATCAGAGGCCCGAGACTGTTCAACACGCTTCCACTACACATAAGGGACATAACTGGCCGACCCCTCACAGTGTTCAAGAGAGAACTATCAACATCAGAGGCCCGAGACTGTTCAACACGCTTCCACTACACATAAGGGACATAACTGGCCGACCCCTCACAGTGTTCAAGAGAGAACTATCAACATCAGAGGCCCGAGACTGTTCAACACGCTTCCACTACACATAAGGGACATAACTGGCCGACCCCTCACAGTGTTCAAGAGAGAACTATCAACATCAGAGGCCCGAGACTGTTCAACACGCTTCCACTACACATAAGGGACATAACTGGCCGACCCCTCACAGTGTTCAAGAGAGAACTATCAACATCAGAGGCCCGAGACTGTTCAACACGCTTCCACTACACATAAGGGACATAACTGGCCGACCCCCTCACAGTGTTCAAGAGAGAACTATCAACATCAGAGGCCCGAGACTGTTCAACACGCTTCCACTACACATAAGGGACATAACTGGCAGACCCCTCACAGTGTTCAAGAGAGAACTATCAACATCAGAGGCCCGAGACTGTTCAACACGCTTCCACTACACATAAGGGACATAACTGGCCGACCCCCTCACAGTGTTCAAGAGAGAACTATCAACATCAGAGGCCCGAGACTGTTCAACACGCTTCCGCTACACATAAGGGACATAACTGGCCGACCCCTCACAGTGTTCAAGAGAGAACTATCAACATCAGAGGCCCGAGACTGTTCAACACGCTTCCACTACACATAAGGGACATAACTGGCTGACCCCTCACAGTGTTCAAGAGAGAACTATCAACATCAGAGGCCCGAGACTGTTCAACACGCTTCCACTACACATAAGGGACATAACTGGCCGACCCCTCACAGTGTTCAAGAGAGAACTATCAACATCAGAGGCCCGAGACTGTTCAACACGCTTCCACTACACATAAGGGACATAACTGGCCGACCCCTCACAGTGTTCAAGAGAGAACTATCAACATCAGAGGCCCGAGACTGTTCAACACGCTTCCACTACACATAAGGGACATAACTGGCCGACCCCTCTAACTGACCCCCTTCAACCTCTATCCCCCCCCGCTCATCCTCCCCCCCCCCCCCAACATTTCCTGGACGGCGTAGAAAGTTATTCTTTGTGATGTAATAACACTTCGGAAAATTAGGTTTTGAGGTCGACTAACGTGTAGGCCGGGGGGGGGGGGGGCGGCAGGTTGTGGTGGTGGTGGTGGTGGGGAGCAGGTTGTGGTGGTGGTGGTGGTGCTGGTGGTGGGGGGCAGGTTGTGGTGGTGGTGGTGCTGGTGGTGGGGGCAGGTTGTGGTAGTGGTGGTGCTGGTGGTGGGGGGCAGGTTGTGGTAGTGGTGGTGGTGGTGGTGGTGGTGGTGGTGGTGGGGGGCAGGTTGTGGTGGTGGTGCTGGTGGTGGGGGGCAGGTTGTGGTGGTGGTGGTGGTGGGGGGCAGGTTGTGGTAGTGGTGGTGCTGGTGGTGGGGGGGCAGGTTGTGGTAGTGGTGGTGCTGGTGGTGGTGGTGGTGGTGGTGGTGGGGGCAGGTTGTGGTGGTGGTGCTGGTGGTGGGGGGCAGGTTGTGGTGGTGGTGGTGGTGGGGGGCAGGTTGTGGTAGTGGTGGTGGTGGTGGTGGTGGTGGTGGTGGTGGTGGGGGGCAGGTTGTGGTGGTGGTGCTGGTGGTGGGGGCAGGTTGTGGTGGTGGTGGTGCTGGTGGTGGGGGGCAGGTTGTGGTAGTGGTGGTGGTGGTGGTGGTGGGGGCAGGTTGTGGTAGTGGTGGTGGTGGTGGTGGGGGGCAGATTGTGGTGGTGGTGGTGGTGGTGGTGCTGCTGGTGGTGGGGGGCAGGTTGTGGTGGTGGTGGTGGTGCTGGTGGTGGGGGCAGGTTGTGGTAGTGGTGGTGGTGGTGGTGGGGGGGCAGGTTGTGGTGGTGGTGGTGGTGGTGGGGAGCAGGTTGTGGTGGTGGTGCTGGTGGTGGGGGGCAGGTTGTGGTAGTGGTGGTGGTGGTGGGGGGCAGGTTGTGGTAGTGGTGGTGCTGGTGGTGGGGGGCAGGTTGTGGTAGTGGTGGTGGTGGTGGTGGGGGGCAGGTTGTGGTAGTGGTGGTGGTGGTGGTGGTGGGGGCAGGTTGTGGTAGTGGTGGTGGTGGTGGTGGTGGGGGGCAGGTTGTGGTAGTGGTGGTGGTGGTGGTGGGGGGCAGGTTGTGGTAGTGGTGGTGGTGGTGGTGGGGGGCAGGTTGTGGTAGTGGTGGTGGTGGTGGTGGGGGGCAGGTTGTGGTGGTGGTGGTGGTGGGGGGCAGGTTGTGGTGGTGGTGGTGGTGGGGGGGCAGGTTGTGGTAGTGGTGGTGGTGGGGGGCAGGTTGTGGTAGTGGTGGTGCTGGTGGTGGTGGGTGGTGGTGGGGGGCAGGTTGTGGTAGTGGTGGTGGTGGGGGGCAGGTTGTGGTGGTGGTGGTGGGGGGCAGGTTGTGGTAGTGGTGGTGCTGGTGGTGGGGGGCAGGTTGTGGTAGTGGTGGTGGTGGTGGTGGGGGGCAGGTTGTGGTAGTGGTGGTGCTGGTGGTGGGGGGCAGGTTGTGGTAGTGGTAGTGGTGGTGGGGGGCAGGTTGTGGTAGTTGTGGTGGTGGTGGTGGTGGGGGGCAGGTTGTGGTGGTGGTGGTGGGGGGCAGGTTGTGGTGGTGGTGGTGGGGGGCAGGTTGTGGTAGTGGTGGTGGTGGTGGGGGCAGGTTGTGGTAGTGGTGGTGGTGGGGGCAGGTTGTGGTAGTGGTGGTGCTGGTGGTGGTGGGGGGCAGGTTGTGGTAGTGGTGGTGCTGGTGGTGGGGGGCAGGTTGTGGTAGTGGTGGTGGTGGTGGGGGGCAGGTTGTGGTAGTGGTGGTGGGGGGCAGGTTGTGGTAGTGGTGGTGGTGGTGGGGGGCAGGTTGTGGTAGTGGTGGTGGTGGGGGGCAGGTTGTGGTAGTGGTGGTGCTGGTGGTGGGGGGCAGGTTGTGGTAGTGGTGGTGCTGGTGGTGGGGGGCAGGTTGTGGTAGTGGTGGTGCTGGTGGTGGGGGGCAGGTTGTGGTAGTGGTGGTGGGGGGCAGGTTGTGGTGGTGGTGGGGAGCAGGTTATGGTAGTGGTGGTGGTGGTGGTGGGGAGCAGGTTGTGGTGGTGGTGGTGGTGGTGGGGAGCAGGTTGTGGTAGTGGTGGTGGTGGTGGTGGGGGGCAGGTTGTGGTGACCCTTTTTGTACATTGGGACTACATTAGCTGTCTTCCAACTTTCCGGTAGGTCTCCTGTTTCCAGTGACTTCCTATACACTACGGACAGTGGCAAGCAAAGTGTTTCTGCACGCTCTTTTGGTATACATGGAGATATTATGTCTTACCTGGATCTTACCTGAAGACGGTTTCGGGAGTAGTACTCCACCCGAGCCGGGCCCCAGGCCAGGCTCAACTTGTGATAACTTGGTCCAACAGACTGTTGCTTGCAGCTGCCCGCAGGCCTATATATCTAATACAGCCTGGTTAGTCCGGCACTTCCTGTACGAACGTGTATAATTGGTTCATGTATACATCCACCTTTGTTCCGGCAATATTTCTAATGCTTGCTGGGAGGGTGTTGAACAGCTGTGGACCTCTGATGTTCAGACAGTGTTCTCTGATTGTGCCTATCTTGAGGTTATCTTGAGATGATTTCGGGGCTTTAGTGTCCCCGCGGCCCGGTCCTCGACCAGGCCTCCACCTCCAGGAAGCAGCCCGTGACAGCTGACTAACACCCAGGTACCTATTTTACTGCTAGGTAACAGAGGCATAGGGTGAAAGAATCTACTCTTTACTACACCTCTTCTCCTCACTGGACAGAAATATGCATTTCCTTCCGTATCTTTTGCTCCAGTATGATGTTATTTTACTGTGCAAATTTGGTACCTGGCCCTCCAGTATCTGGCCTCGTAGCCTGGTGGATAGCGCGCAGGACTCGTAATTCTGCGGGTTCGATTCCCGCACGAGGCAGAAACAAATGGGCAAAGTTTCTTTCACCCTGAATGCCCCTGTTACCTAGCAGTAAATAGGTACCTGGGAGTTAGTCAGCTGTCACGGGCTGCTTCCTGGGGGTGGAGGCCTGGTCGAGGACCGGGCCGCGGGGACACTAAAAGCCCCGAAATCATCTCAAGATAACCTCAAGATATCTGCCATGTATATATTATTTGATACCTTTCTTATCTCCTTTCCATTTTGAGAGCTTTGAGACGGTCCCAATAGCTTTGATGTTTTATCGTGTCTATGCGTGTCGTATGTGTTCTATGTATTCCTTTCTACCCACCTATTCCTCCCACTCCTCTTTTGGGAGCCGGTGGTTGAGCGGACAGAGCACTGGACGCGTGATCCTGTGGTCCTGGGTTCGATCCCGGGCGCCGGTGAGAAACAATAGGCAGAGTTTCTTTCACCCTATGCCCCTGTTACCTAGCAGTAAAATAGGTACCTGGGTGTTAGTCAGCTGTCACGGGCTGCTTCCTGGCGGGTGGAGGCCTGGTCGAGGACCGGGCCGCGGGGACACTAAGCACCGAAATCATCTCAAGATAACCTCAAGATAACCTCTAATTCAGAGATCTCTCCCGCTGTGAAGGCGTGAGTACCGAGCAGTACTCAAGACGGGACAGCGTCAGTGATATCAAGAGTGTTATCACTTATAGAAGCAGCCATATTGCGCATCGCTATACTATAGTTGTAACTCTTAGTTTCGTTTTCTTTCCAGGTGAGTGTTCCCGGCTGCACTCTCGATGGTTGGTCTCACGTAAGTTGCATGAACCATCGTGAAGGATCTTGACTCTCCAGACATCCTATATTATGTCTTGAGACTCCTTGCTAATGTCAGTACTCCAGGTATACTCCAGGAGTACTCTAGGAATACTCCAGGTATACTCTAAAAATACTCCAGGTATACTCCAGGAATACTCTAGGAATACTCCAGGTATACTCTAGGAATACTCCAGGTATACTCTAGGAATACTCAAGGTATACTTTAGGTATACTCCAGGTATACTCCAGGAATACTCTAGGAATACTCCAGGTATACTCTATGAATACTCCAGGTATACTCTAGGAATAATCCAGGAATACTCCAGGTATACCCCATGTATACTCCAGGAATACTCTAGGAATACTCCAGGTATACTCCAGGTATACTCCAGGTATACTCCAGGTATACTCCAGGAATACTCCAGGAATACTCTAGGAATACTCCAGGTATACTCTAGGAATACTCCAGGTATACTCCAGGTATACTCCAGGTATACTCCAGGCATACTCCAGGTATACTCCAGGAATACTCCAGGTATACTCCAGGTATACTCCAGGAATACTCTAGGAATACTCCAGGTATACTCCAGGAATACTCTAGGAATACTCCAGGTATACTCCAGGAATACTCTAGGAATACTCCAGGTATACTCCAGGAATACTCTAGGAATACTCCAGGTATACTCCAGGTATACTCTAGGAATACTCCAGGTATACTCTAGGAATACTCCAGGTATACTCCAGGTATACTCCAGGAATACTCTAGGAATACTCCAGGTATACTCCAGGAATACTCTAGGAATACTCCAGGTATACTCCAGGTATACTCCAGGAATACTCTAGGAATACTCCAGGTATACTCCAGGAATACTCTAGGAATACTCCAGGTATACTCCAGGTATACTCCAGGAATACTCTAGGAATACTCCAGGTATACTCCAGGAATACTCTAGGAATACTCCAGGTATACTCCAGGTATACTCCAGGAATACTCCAGGTATACTCCAGGAATACTCTAGGAATACTCCAGGTATACTCCAGGTATACTCCAGGTATACTCCAGGAATACTCTAGGAATACTCCAGGTATACTCCAGGAATACTCTAGGAATACTCCAGGTATACTCCAGGAATACTCTAGGAATACTCCAGGTATACTCCAGGAATACTCTAGGAATACTCCAGGTATACTCCAGGAATACTCTAGGAATACTCCAGGTATACTCCAGGAATACTCTAGGAATACTCCAGGTATACTCCAGGTATACTCCAGGTATACTCCAGGTATACTCCAGGTATACTCCAGGTATACCCCAGGTATACTCCAGGTATACTCCAGGTATACTCCAGGTATACTCCAGGAATACTCCAGGTATACTCCAGGTATACTCCAGGAATACTCTAGGAATACTCCAGGTATACTCCAGGAATACTCTAGGAATACTCCAGGTATACTCCAGGTATACTCCAGGAATACTCTAGGAATACTCCAGGTATACTCCAGGAATACTCTAGGAATACTCCAGGTATACTCCAGGTATACTCCAGGAATACTCTAGGAATACTCCAGGTATACTCCAGGTATACTCCAGGTATACTCCAGGTATACTCCAGGTATACTCTAGGAATACTCCAGGTATACTCCAGGTATACTCCAGGAATACTCCAGGTATACTCCAGGAATACTCTAGGAATACTCCAGGTATACTCCAGGTATACTCCAGGTATACTCCAGGAATACTCTAGGAATACTCCAGGTATACTCCAGGAATACTCTAGGAATACTCCAGGTATACTCCAGGAATACTCTAGGAATACTCCAGGTATACTCCAGGAATACTCTAGGAATACTCCAGGTATACTCCAGGAATACTCTAGGAATACTCCAGGTATACTCCAGGAATACTCTAGGAATACTCCAGGTATACTCCAGGAATACTCTAGGAATACTCCAGGTATACTCCAGGTATACTCCAGGTATACTCCAGGTATACTCCAGGTATACTCCAGGAATACTCCAGGTATACTCCAGGTATACTCCAGGAATACTCCAGGTATACTCCAGGTATACTCCAGGTATACTTCTCATTAATTCTCTAGTTTTTGCACATGTTTATACTACAAAGACTCAGGAATTATGTCCTTTTGCTCACTGGAATATTTAGTCTCCTTCTGCGTTCACTTTTTCCATCTTGCACGTGAAATATTCTGTCTTTGTCGACCCTGCAATGTCTTCTATGTATTTTGTGTGTCGTGGTCATGTCTCTTGTGTTTCTTGTACAGTGACTCAAGAGTCTTAGCTATGGCATTAACCTTGTGTCACGCCTTTTTTCAAATACCTTTTTGTGTGTGTGTGTGACAAGATAGGTTAGACCTGTGGTCTCCAAACCGGCAATGCATATTCCAAATGCGGTCTGACGTACGTGGTGCGTAGGTTATGACATATTTCCTGCCAGTCTGCGAGCAGTGGCGTCTCGCAGCGCATTGGACCAGACCAACAACCAGGAGGTCAGGTCAAAGGCCGCCCAGGAGACCAAATGTTGCCTTGCAAACCTCCTGAATCTTCAGTAGCAACAGCCTGGTGGACCAAACTCTCACAAGTCAAGCCTGGCCTCGGGCCGGGCTTGGGGAGTAGAACAACTCCCAGAACCCCATCAACCAGGTATCAACCAACAGCCTGGTGGACCAAACTCTCACAAGTCAAGCCTGGCCTCGGGCCGGGCTTGGGGAGTAGAAGAACTCCCAGAACCCCATCAACCAGGTATCAACCAACAGCCTGGTGGACCAAACTCTCACAAGTCAAGCCTGGCCTCGGGCCGGGCTTGGGGAGTAGAACAACTCCCAGAACCCCATCAACCAGGTATCAACCAACAGCCTGGTGGACCAAACTCTCACAAGTCAAGCCTGGCCTCGGGCCGGGCTTGGGGAGTAGAACAACTCCCAGAACCCCATCAACCAGGTATCAACCAACAGCCTGGTGGACCAAACTCTCACAAGTCAAGCCTGGCCTCGGGCCGGGCTTGGGGAGTTGAACAACTCCCAGAACCCCATCAACCAGGTATCAACCAACAGCCTGGTGGACCAAACTCTCACAAGTCAAGCCTGGCCTCGGGCCGGGCTTAGGGAGTTGAACAACTCCCAGAACCCCATCAACCAGGTATCTGGTCTGTGTTCGGGTCACTGTGATTTCAAAGACAATTATGCTATGGTTGCAGTCGCCTGTCATAGAGGAAACATTCATTTTTCATTACAGTTAATCTATACTTAGTAGTTATCATCTTTGTGCTCTATAGCACAGAGAGCCGGTCGGCCGAGCGGACAGCACGCTGGACTTGTGATCCTGTGGTCCTGGGTTCGATCCCAGGCGCCGGCGAGAAACAATGGGCAGAGTTTCTTTCACCCTATGCCCCTGTTACCTAGCAGTAAAATAGGTACCTGGGTGTTAGTCTGCTGTCACGGGCTGCTTCCTGGGGGTGGAGGCCTTGGTCGAGGAAAGGGCCGTGGGGACACTAAAGCCCCAAAATCATCTCAAGATAACCTCAAGATAACCTCAAGGAAATAGAAGTGTTTTTCATTCATAACCAGGGAGGGGTTAAGGCTGGTAGATTAAAGACCATTGGGCTTTTGTTCATGAGTACGGCTCATCAAGCTCATCAAGTATACTCATCAGGTATGCCCCACGGCTGCCTTTCAAATACCTCATCCAACTCATGTTGATGAGCACTGGCTGCTCTTCACACCCATCTTCCGCGAACACAACCATTCAAAACAGAACCAATAGACCAAAACTGATCTATCAAGCCTAACTATTAAACAAATATATATATATTAATATTAATTTCTTTACGGGAAAGGAAGTTCTTGGTTACCTAATATGTTGAGCTGACCGCCCGTGTGTCTGAGGTCTGGAGAAGCTGGCAGGAACACAGCCCCACAGCGGGATGTGTTGAGACTCTTAGATCAGCCTGTTCTACACTGGCTAGACCCATCCTATCCTATCCTAACCATCCTAACCCAACCCAGCCATCCTCACCAAACCATGCTAACGGCTAACCCGACCATCCTAACCCAACCCAGCCATCCTCACCAAACCATGCTAACCATACCCGACCATCCTAACCCAACCCTATCAGTCCTTACCTAACCCAACCCATCCTATCTCAACCCCATTATCCTAACCCAACCCAATTATATTATCCCAACCCAATTATCCTAACCCAACCATTCCAATCCAACCCAATCATCCTAACCTACCCCAACCCATACAAACCAAACCCAACCTAATATTAGCCTATATATAAAATCTAACGAAGCCTCCAAGCCCAGTTTAAGCCTATAACTAACCAAGGTTCAGGAGCAAAATGTAATCTAACATAGGCTTATGTACAACTTTCCAAACATAATATAGGATCAACTGAGCAAAATGGAATTAAACTCGCCGATAAATCAATGTGTGTCGACATGGCGCCATCTTGGTTGGCGCAGAGTGACTTGCGCCATCTTGGTTAGCGCAGTGTGACATGGCGCCATCTTGGTTGGCGCAGAGTGACTTGCGCCATCTTGATTGGCGCAGAGTGACTTGCGCCATCTTGGTTAGCGCAGAGTGACTTGCGCCATCTTGGTTAGCGCAGAGTTACATAGTGGTCAGGGAGGGGCCAATCTTCCCCTCTGGTTGCTGGGGTAGTGGAACCCGGGTGGGGGTCGTGATGGGGGGTGTGGGGGGTCGCGGAGGGGGGGTGTGGGGGTCGCGGAGGGGGGGTGTGGGGGTCGCGGAGGGGGGTGCGGGGGGGCCGCGTGCCCATGCATCACTCCCCACACCTCTGCTATGCGGGTTTCAACATTCTTCAAGTATTTCTTATGATGCTTCGCGACCTGTCGCCCTTACCCCTTAGATGTGATTATTGATCTTCCTGGCGAGTTGAGCACTGGCGAGTTGAGCACTGGGGAGTTGAGCACTGGGGGTTGAACACTGGGGAGTTGAGCACTGGGGGGTTGATCACTGGGGGGTTGAGCACTGGCGAGTTGAGCTCCTGAGCCGGACTCCTGGAATTCAATATTCATAAAGAAATGTAAAGTACCAGTAGCGAGAGCACTCAGCGTAATATGGAGAAAGAGCCTGGATACAGGGGAGACACCAGCAGCACTTAAATCTGCAGATATAGCTTCTCTGCACAAGGGGGGTAGTAAAGCCTTGGCAAAAAATTATAGGCCAGTTGCACTAACATCACACATAATAAATGTTTTTGAAAGAGTGATTAGGAATCAAATTTCTAGTTTTATGGAAAATAATGAGTTGCACAACCCAGGACAACATGGATTTAGAGCGGGAAGATCCTGTCTGTCACAGTTACTATGACAAAATCACAGAAGCCCTAGAAGAAAAGCAAAATGCAGATGTAGTATTCACAGACTTTGCAAAGGTGTTCGACAAATGTGACCATAGAGTGATTGCACACAAAATGAGGTCAATGGGAATAACTGGTAAAGTAGGACGCTGGATACTCAATTTCCTGTCGAACAGAACATAAAGAGTAACAGTCAATCGAACAAAATCGAGTCCAAGCGCAGTTAAAAGCTCTGTACCTCAAGGTACAGTCCTTGCACCGCTGCTTTTCCCCAGTCTATCAGATATAGACTAAAGAAATAAAAATACACGTCACAGCTTCGTGTCATCCTTTGCAGATGACACAAAAATCAGCATGAAAATTACCTCTGCTGAAGACATTGAAAAACTACAAGCAGATATCACCAAAGTTTTTGATTGGGCAGCAGAAAATAAAATGACGTTTAAGTGATAAATTCCAGGTACTCAGGTACGGCAAAAATGAGGATCTGAAACATAATACAGAGTACAAAACACAATCGAATCTGCCCATAGTAGGAAAATAGCATGTCAAGGATTTGGGAATAATGATGTCCGACGATCTAACGTTTAGGGAGCATAACCAAGCAAATATTGCGTCAGCCAGAAAAATGATAGGATGGATTACGAGAACTTTCAAATCCAGGGATCCCATCACAATGGTTGTACTCTTCAAGTCACTTGTAGTGTCCCGTCTTGAGTACTGCTCAGTACTCACTTCCCCCTTCAGAGCAGGAGAGATTGCTGAAATAGAGGGAATACAGAGAACATATACGGCACGCATAGACGAGATAAAACACCTAAATTATTGGGATCGTCTCAAAGCTCTCCAAATGTACTCACTAGAAAGGAGACGAGAAAGATACCAAATAATATACACATGGAAAATACTGGAGGGACAGGTCCCAAATCTGCACAGTAAAATAACAACATACTGGAGTGAACGATATGGAAGAAAATGCAGAATAGAACCAGTGAAGAGCAGAGGTGCCATAGGCACAATCAGAGAACACTGTATAAACATCAGAGGTTTACGGTTGAGGAACACCCTCCCAGCAACTATAAGAAATATTGCCGGACCAACCGTGGACATCTTCAAGAGAAATCTAGACTGTTTTCTAAAAAACGTGCCGGACCAACCGGGCTGTGGGCTTGCGGCCTGCGGGCCGCTCCAAGCAACAGCCTGGTGGACCTAACTCTCACAAGTTAAGCCTGGCCTCGGGCCGGGCTTGGGGAGTTGAGGGAGTACAAGGTTATCCAATGACAGGTTGAATAACAAGAACCTTTCACACTAGAGATGCTATACCGATGATGATACTTTTCAAGACGCTAGTGCTCTCTAGAGTGGAGTACTGCTGCACAATGACAGCCCCTTTCAAAGCTGGAGAAATTGCTGACCTGGAGAGCGTGCAGAGATCCTTTACTGCTAGAATCCACTCAGTAAAACATCTAAACTACTGGGACCGATTAAAAAAGCCAAAATCTGTAATCTCTTGAGCGCAGGCGGGAGAGATACATAATAATTTACACGTGGAAAATATTAGAGGGGCTGGTCCCAAACCTGCACACAGAAATAACATCACATGAGACCAGAAGACATGGCAGGATGTGCAGAATACCCCCGTTGAAAAGCGGAGGTGCAACAGGTACTCTGAGAGAGAACTCTATCAACATCAGAGGCCCGAGACTGTTCAACACGCTTCCACTACACATAAGGGACATAACTGGCCGACCCCTTACAGTGTTCAAGAGAGAACTATCAACATCAGAGGCCCGAGACTGTTCAACACGCTTCCACTACACATAAGTGACATAACTGGCCGACCCCTCACAGTGTTCAAGAGAGAACTGGATAATCACCTCCGAAGGATACCTGATCAATCAGGCTGTGATTCATACGTCAGACTGCGAGCAGCCGCGTCAAACAGCCTGGTTGATCAGTCCAGCAGCCAGGAGGCCTGGTCGACGACCGGACCGCAGGGACGCTGATCCCTGGAAACACTTCAAGGCACAATCAGAGAACACTGAACGTCAGAGGTCCACAGCTGTTCAACACCCTCCCAGCAAGTATTAGAAATATTACTCTAACCTCTCCCCCATCTCTAGCACAAGACTACAGGGTTCTCCATAGTCGGGAACGAGGTTTTGTGGTGGAGAACTCCACAATGAGTCCCAAAGTCACTTGTTTTGACCGAATTTTGAACATCTGTTTGACTTGGGACCACAAAATGATGTACTCTCCCCAGCCACACAGAGAGACGGGCTCCTGCCTTTGTGTAGCACACACACACAAGTGCGTGAGCCAATCAGATGGCTGCACCCATAAGTTGTCCAGTCACAGACCAGCTCCTGGACCGCTTAGGGTCGAACAGCAACTTTCCCAAACAGTTGGATGAGTCAACGTGACTTCACACCTTCGACTGACCTGACCTGACTAACCTCGGGCAGTCCCCCGGGGGATAAGTAGCATCCAATTGTTGTTATTATAGATTCAGCTACTCGGAACAAGTTCCAAGTAGCACGGGCTATGGTGAGCCCGTAACTTACCTGGTACAAGGACCTCCTGTGCCATCCCAGTACCAAACATCCCAGATTGCATCCCAGTACCAACCATTGTAATGTCTATATATATATATATATATATATATATATATATATATATATATATATATATATATATATATATTTATATATATATATTTATATATATATATATATATATATATTTTATTAAATATGACCGAAAAAGTAAGATTGAGAAAATTCGTGTTAGAATTATTAATCTTACTTTTTCGGTCATATTTAATAAAATATGTCTACAGGAAAGACTGCTACCAAAATATACTAATATATATATATATATATATATATATATATATATATATATATATATGTCGTACCTAGTAGCCAGAACGCACTTCTCAGCCTACTATGCAAGGCCCGATTTGCCTAATAAGCCAAGTTTTACTGAATTAATATATTTTCTCTAATTTTTTTCTTATGAAATGATAAAGTTACCCATTTCATTATGTATGAGGTCAATTTTTTTTTATTGGAGTCAAAATTAACGTAGATATATGACCGAACCTAACCAACCCTACCTAACCTAACCTAACCTAACCTATCTTTATAGGTTAGGTTAGGTTAGGTAGCCAAAAAAGTTAGGTTAGGTTAGGTTAGGTAGGTTAGGTAGTCGAAAAAACATTAATTCATGAAAACTTGGCTTATTAGGCAAATTTAGCCTTGCATAGTAGGCTGAGAAGTGAGTTCTGGCTACTAGGTACGACATATATATATATATATATATATATATATATATATTTATATATATATATATTTATATATATATATATATATATTTATATATATATATATATATATATTTATATATATATATATATATATATTTATATATATATATATATATATATATATATATATATATATATATATATATATATATATATGTCGTACCTAGTAGCCAGAAAGCACTTCTCAGCCTACTATTCAAGGCCCGATTTGCCTAATAAGCCGAGTTTTCCTGAATTAATATATTTTCTCTAATTTTTTTCTTATGAAATGATAAAGCTACCCATTTCATTATGTATGAGGTCAATTTTTTTTATTGGAGTTAAAATTAACGTAGATATATGACCGAACCTAACCAACCCTACCTAACCTAACCTAACCTATCTTTATAGGTTAGGTTAAGTTTGGTAGCCGAAAAAGTTAGGTTAGGTAAGGTTAGGTAGGTTAGGTAGTCGAAAAACAATTAATTCATGAAAACTTGGCTTATTAGGCAAATCAGGCCTTGCATAGTAGGCTGAGAAGTGCATTCTGGCTACTAGGTACGACATATATATATATATACATAACATTATGAACATGTTCTGAACGTGAGGTGAGAACAGCTTCAGCTACTTCGTCCCTATGTGTATATAGATATCTCAATCAATTTATTTCAGTTGCAATTCACCATGTGTCTTCTACTCAGCAGAACACATGTGTCTTCTACTCAGCAGAACACATGTGTCTTCTACTCAGCAGAACACATGTGTCTTCTACTCAGCAGAACACATGTGTCTTCTACTCAGCAGAACACGTGTGTCTTCTACTCAGCAGAACACGTGTGTCTTCTACTCAGCAGAACACGTGTGTCTTCTACTCAGCAGAACACGTGTCTTCTACTCAGCAGAACACGTGTGTCTTCTACTCAGCAGAACACGTGTGTCTTCTACTCAGCAGAACACGCGTGTCTTCTACTCAGCAGAACACATGTGTCTTCTACTCAGCAGAACATACGTGTTTCCATGGATAAACTACTGGGTCTCGTAGAACCTTTCCGAGGCGACCCACGACCGCCATTGTAGCGTTTACGACCTGTTCTTAACCTGAGCTATCGGATGATGCTCAGCACAAAGGTCCTGTATGTGTATGTGCACAGTATAATAATGACCTTGAGTGCACCAGGCGGCCTGTGCGTTTGAGTGCGCCAGGCGGCCTGTGCGTTTGAGTGCACCAGGCGGCCTGTGCGTTTGAGTGCGCCAGGCGGCCTGTGCATTTGAGTGCGCCAGACGGCCTGTGCATTTGAGTGCGCCAAGCGGCCTGTGCATTTGAGTGCGCCAGGCGGCCTGTGCATTTGAGTGCGCCAGGCGGCCTGTGCATTTGAGTGCGCCAGGCGGCCTGTGCATTTGAGTGCGCCAGGCGATCTATCTATTAAGGGAAAGGGCCAAGCCATTACACTGTACAGCACAGGGAAGGGGTCAGGATAAGCATTTGGGATGGGACGGGGGGATGGAATGGTGCCCAACCACTTGTGGACGGTCGGGGATTGAACTCCGACCTGCATGTGCAAGTGTATCCACTCTTGCACATTTGAAGTCAGTGTGAATTCCGCAACTCTGACACCTTGTATCTGTTGCGTAGAAACCTGATTGTAGGTTTCTAAATTATATTCTTATATTTCTCAGCGTCTCATATGCTGCCCGTGTTATTATGTTTGAGTGTGCCACAAACACTGAATTGCACATTTGGAGTGAGCCCCTAGTGTCGTTACCTCTAGGGTGTGTCCTGGCATGGGAGCAAAGGTTACAGCCAGTGGTGGGAGGTTCCCCTGTGTGATCGCTGGGAGATTATGGCGTCTTAAGTCGCTTTCTGAGAGGTGACTAACGTTGTTGTTCTTAAGATTCAGCCACTGGGAACAAAACGTTCCAAGTAGCACGGGCTATGGTGAGCCCGTAGTGGAACTACCTGGCACAGGAGCGGGGCAAGTAGCACGGGCTATGGTGAGCCCGTAGTGGACTTACCTGGCACAGGAGCGGGGCAAGTAGCACGGGCTATGGTGAGCCCGTAGTGGACTTACCTGGCACAGGAGCGGGGCAAGTAGCACGGGTTATGGTGAGCCCGTAGTGGACTTACCTGGCACAGGAGCGGGGCAAGTAGCACGGGCTATGGTGAGCCCGTAGTGGACTTACCTGGCACAGGAGCGGGGCAAGTAGCACGGGCTATGGTGAGCCCGTAGTGGAGTTACCCGGCACAGGAGCGGGGCAAGTAGCACGGGCTATGGTGAGCCCGTAGTGGACTTACCTGGCACAGGAGCGGGGCAAGTAGCACGGGCTATGGTGAGCCCGTAGTGGACTTACCTGGCACAGGAGCGGGGCAAGTAGCACGGGCTATGGTGAGCCCGTAGTGGACTTACCAGGCACAGGAGCGGGGCAAGTAGCACGGGCTATGGTGAGCCCGTAGTGGACTTACCTGGCACAGGAGCGGGCCAAGTAGCAGGGGCTATGGTGAGCCCGTAGTGGACTTACCTGGCACAGGAGCGGGCTGTAACGGGGGTGGGGGGGAAATAGCTCTATCTTGTCCATTATTCCACCCCCCAGTTAACTAACGAGGCCGGGGGAAACAGCTCTCTCTAGTCCGTTATCCCGTCCCCAGTTAGCTAACTATTCTAGGGCACCTCCAGAGTTCCTAAGACAACCTCTCTCGTTCAACACCTTGTAACCTAGGTATTTGACTACCTAGGTGCTAAGACTACAAGGCGCCGTCACTTGATCAGTTACCCGAAACTCTAGAGAGAACTCTAGAATACATAATCACTGCCACAAACGTATAAGAGGAAACGAAAGGAAAGAAATGAAAAGTGAAGTAATTAGTGAGGGTTTGGGGTGAGAGGTAGAGAGGTGGGAGGAGCGAGGAGGGTCATTAGTTGAAAGTGAGAGTTTAGAGAGGGGGTGGAGGGAGAGGTGTAGATAGGTAGAAGTAGAAGAGTAGATAGTAGAAGTAGAAGAGTAGATAGTAGAAGACGAAATGCTGCCACCATCCATTCATGATCATTACATACAAGACAAGGAATGGAACTTGCCTGTATCACAAAATTCACCAAAGATGTTATCATGAGTTCATTATTAGTAGTTCCCATCTTTATCATGTACTCATTCTAAACCATGAAACTAGTAACCACAGAGGCTTTCTCACCTCAACTCAAAGCTCTAGGGAACAAAGTTAAACACAATTTAAATAATAAATTCATAATTATATTTCACATGAAGTATCATAATTTAGCAATTCAATTAAAATGTTCCAGTTTAATATGCAAAGTGAGTCATCATCCAAGAATTCGAGAACCCTACAACTTGACTGCCCCTGATCATTACACAACATATGTAAACACGACCAAGTCACCTAAATGTTCACTCACCGAGGACTGAGTCTAAGTTGAATAGAGAGGGGGGGGGGGGGGGTCTGCAATTTTCAGGCAGCGTCACCCCCCGTCTGGTGACGGCCTATCTCGACGGCTGGCCTCTGCTCTGCTCCGCTGGCCGGTCTCCTATTGCTTAATGCTCGATAGCTCTCCGAGTTTATATTGGGGAACCTAGTAGCTAACTCCGCCCACAAGTAGATAGCCTCCGGCACTACCAAGCCACTCCTTAAACGTCGGCATGTTTGAAGGCTACCCGGCTCCAATTATACGCTTAGCGGAAGCAAGGTGAAATTCTCATGATCTGACCTCAGGTCACTTGGGGTCGTTAACGGTTAGAGGTGTGAGATCTCAGGCAGACAACTGGCGCCTCTCCGATCCTTGTCTGTGACTCATGTACTCTATGTATGTATTAACCTAAACCAAACACTTTTACAGTGTTACAGGGCCAAGTAGCACGGGCTATGGTGAGCCCGTAGTGGACTTACCTGCCACAGTGCTGTCGACCTCGGCCGCTGCTCTCGCATACTGTAATTACCGCTATTGATAGCCTGTATAGCGACAACTATTGGGATTGTTGTTGTTGTTGCAAGTAGAGCTGAGGGAGCCGGTCGGCCGAGCGGACAGCACGCTGGACTTGTGATCCTGTGGTATTGGGTTCAATCCCAGGCGCCGGCGAGAAACAATGGGCAGAGTTTCTTTCACCCTATGCCCCTGTTACCTAGCAGTAAAATAGGTACCTGGGTGTTAGTCAGCTGTCACGGGCTGTTTCCTGGGGGGTGGAGGCCTGGTCGAGGACCGGGCCGCGGGGACAGTAAAGCCCCGAAATCATCTCAAGATAACCTCAAGAAGTAGTTACAGCACCCGTGACAGCGTCGCGTGGTGCGGATTGCATGTCGGTGTTGTATATTCTAGGGAGGCCTGGTCGAGGACCGGGCCGCGGGGACGCTAAAGCCCCGAAATCCTCTCAAGATCTCAAGATAAGCATTATTGGTTTAACAAATGTTGTGTTGATTGCCTTGAAGGAGTCCTGATTTAGGTTTCTATATGGTATTCTTATGTTTGCCATCATCCCATACGCTGCCGATGTTATCCTGTTTATGTGTGCCTCTGGTGCCAGTGTTGGAGCTATATTCACTCCCAGATTTTCTCTTTCCCATTACTGTAGTTGCCTTTCCCCTTATAGTGTAGATGCCATCTGGTCTCCTTTCTCCATTTTTCATCTTCATTACTTTGCATTTGTTGGCATTGAATTCCTGTAACCATTTGTTTCACCACTCCAGGAGTTTGTCTAGATCATCCTGCAGCCGTCCTCTGTTTTTACATTGCTCAATCAGCTTTGCATCATTTGCAAATATTGACAGGTGTAAGCGCGCTTCCTCAGGTAGGTAATCTTGAGATTATCTTGAGATGATTTCGGGGCTTTAGTGTCCCCGCGGCCCGGTCCTCGACCAGGCTTCAACCCCCAGGAAGCAGCCCGTGACAGCTGACTAACACCCAGGTACCTATTTTACTGCTAGGTAACAGGGGCATAGGGTGAAAGAAACTCTGCCCAATGTTTCTCGCCGGCGCCTAAGATCGAACCCAAGGCCACAGGATCACAAGTCCAGCGTGCTGTCCGCTCGGCCAACCGGCTCCCTAGTAGGTAGTTCACATAAATTCAGAAGAGCAGTGGTCTCAAGACAGAGCCTTGTGGGACCCCACTTGATACATTCCTCCAGTTTGAAATTTCATCTCTGTGACTTTGTTTTGTGTTCTTTAGGTACTCCTAAGTACCTAAATCGAGGGCCACCTGCTCCACCTAAGTATCGAGGGCCTCGTAGCCTGGTGGATAGCGCGCAGGACTCGTAATTCTGTGGCGCGGGTTCGATTCCCGCACGAGGCAGAAACAAATGGGCAAAGTTTCTTTCACCCTGAATGCCCCTGTTACCTAGCAGTAAATAGGTACCTGGGAGTTAGTCAGCTGTCATGGGCTGCTTCCTGGGGGTGGAGGCCTGGTCGAGGACCGGGCCGCGGGGACACTAAAGCCCCGAAATCATCTCAAGATAACCTCAAGATAACCTCCCTTAACCAGTCTAGTGTGGGCCAAGTTATCCCAGACGGCTTCTTAATCTTGTACAACAATCTTTTACCAGGAAAAGTGTCAAATACTTTTTGATAGTTTAGGAAAAAAACAGTCTACCCAGCCGTCGTTTTCCTGGCGAATTTTAGTAAAGTTGTCAAGGAACTCTGCTAAGTTTGTCAGACATGACTTAACCTTTTTTTTAAATCCATGCTCACCTTTAGTCACATGGTCGGTGTTCGTATGATATGCTCCACCATTCTCGACCTCATTACTTTCTCCAGCACTTGGCATGTAATACTTGTCAGCTCTGTAATTTTTTTTTTTATTCTACCACAGACGTAGCCAGGCATTTACAATGCTAACTAGCATATATACATTTTCTTCTGTCCTCCATGGACAGGGTTAGAGAAGTGTTAAACATATAGTTCAAGGGTTTATTGAACACTCAACCACAGAAGGTGATTGTAGCACTTTTAAAATGCTAAGCTAACCTACATACGTAAATACATAGATACACAGATTTACGTATGCCCTACATAAAGTATTAGATGTGTCTTTTACAAATAAAAGCTCTGTAACTGAGAGCTTCCTTTTTGCTCGCAAGTTTGAATATTGAGAGTATGATCGCCTTGTTCCAGACTTCTCGGGGATTTTCTCAATTGTTTTATTAACAAATCTTAGATAATGGATGATACGGTATATCTGCAGCCTTCTTCAGTAGCCATGGTGAGAATAAGTCTGGCCCCATTGATTTTCTTATATTTAGATCCTCCAGGATTTGTTTTCATCTCTTCTACATTGACTACAGTGTCGTCCAGTGTTTCTTCTAGCCTTTCATCTTGCAACCTTGGTCTCCATGCTGGTTCTAATGTAAAGACTTCCTAAAATAATTGACTTCCTCATGTATTCAAAAGGTAATTGAATAAGTTCTTGCAAGAAGTGCCGGACCAACCGGGCTGTGGTGGGTATGTGGGCCTGCGGGCCGCTCCAAGCGGCCTGGTGGACCAAACTCTCACAAGTCGAGCCTGGCCTCGGGCCGGGCTTGGGGAGTAGAACAACTCCCAGAACCCCATCAACCAGGTATCAACCAACAGCCTGGTGGACCAAACTCTCACAAGTCAAGCCTGGCCTCGGGCCGGGCTTGGGGAGTAGAACAACTCCCAGAACCCCATCAACCAGGTATCAAGCAACAGCCTGGTGGACCAAACTCTCACAAGTCAAGTTCAAGTCTCACAAGTTCCATGGGGAACTGTTCTAAATAATACAAGTCCTACAGAAGGAATAGAAAAACTTACTTCAGAAGCGTATCAAGTCTGTCTGAAACATGTTCCTTTGAGGAAAGCCAGAAAGAGATCTAACGTAGAAAGAGAACGCAGACGACACTATAAACGCAGGAAAAAAATAACGGAACTGCTTATGCAGACACGAATTTCCCGTCAAAGAAGGAATAATTTAAATAGGGAGATTGAAGAAATCGAGCGGAAATTGAAACACTCATATGAAACTGAAGAAAGGCAGTTAGAACAGAAAGCAATTCAGGAAATAAAGAAAAATCCAAAATATTTTTTCTCATATGCGAAATCAAAAGCAAAAACCACTGCCAGACCTATTCGTACAAGTGAAGGTTCATACACGGAGGATGACAAAGAAATTAGTGAAATCCTAAAAAAGCAGTATGAGGACATGTTTAGCACTCCAATAAACAACATGAAGGTGGAAGATCCAGACAATTTCTTTATGCGGGATATTCAAACCCCGGTAAATATAACTGATATAAACACGAGCGCACTAAATTTTGAAAAAGAAATTGAAAACATGCCCATGCACTCGGCCCCAGGTCCAGACTCATGGAATTCAATATTTATAAAGAAATGCAAAGTGCCGGTAGCACAGGCACTCAGTATAGTGTGGAGGAAGAGCTTGGACACGGGGGAGATACCAGATGCACTTAAAGTAGCAGACATAGCCCCTCTACACAAGGGAGGGAGCAAAGCATTGGCAAAAAATTATAGACCAGTTGCACTAACATCGCACATCATAAAAGTATTTGAGAGAGTGATTAGGAGTCAGGTCACCAATTTCATGGAGACCAATGACCTTCATAACCCAGGCCAACATGGATTTCGAGCGAGAAGATCGTGCCTCTCACAGCTACTTGAGCACTACGACAAAGTCACTGAGGCATTAGAAGAGAAACAGAATGCTGATGTGATATACACGGACTTCGCAAAGGCCCTCGATAAATGTGACCATGGCGTGATAGCACACAAAATAAAATCAATGGGAATAACCGGTAAAGTAGGACGCTGGATACTCAGTTTTCTGTCAAACAGGACTCAGCGAGTAACTGTCAACCATATAAAATCTAGTCCAAGTGCAGTGAAAAGCTCTGTACCTCAGGGTACAGTCCTTGCACCACTGCTTTTCCTTATTCTCATATCAGATATAGACAAAAATACAAGTCACAGCTTCGTATCATCCTTTGCAGATGACACAAAAATCAGTATGAAAATTACCTCGGCTGAGGACATTGAAAAACTTCAAGCTGATATTAATAAAGTTTTCGACTGGGCATCAGAAAATAACATGATGTTTAACAGTGATAAATTCCAGGTACTCAGGTACGGTAAAAATGAGGACCTTAAACATAATACAGAGTACAAAACACAATCAAATGTACCCATAGTAGGAAAACAGCATGTAAAGGATTTGGGAATAATAATGTCTGACGACCTAACGTTTAAGGAGCATAACCAAGCAAATATTGCGACAGCCAGAAAAATGATAGGATGGATTACGAGAACTTTCAAATCCAGGGATCCCATCACAATGGTTGTACTCTTCAAGGCACTTGTGTTGTCCCGTCTTGAGTACTGCTCAGTACTCACTTCCCCCTTCAAAGCAGGAGAGATTGCTGAAATAGAGGGAATACAGAGAACATATACGGCACGCATAGACGCAATAAAGCACCTAAATTATTGGGATCGTCTCAAAGCCCTCCAAATGTACTCACTAGAAAGAAGACGAGAGAGATATCAAATAATATACACCTGGAAGATACTGGAGGGCCAAGTACCAAATCTACACAGTAAAATAACAACGTACTGGAGTGAACGACATGGAAGAAAATGTAGAATAGAACCAATGAAGAGCAGAGGTGCCATAGGCACAATCAGAGAACACTGTATAAACATCAGAGGTCCGCGGTTGTTCAACGTCCTCCCAGCAAGCATAAGAAATATTGCCGGAACAACCGTGGACATTTTCAAGAGGAAACTAGATTTATTCCTCCAAGGAGTGCCGGACCAACCGGGCTGTGGTGGGTATGTGGGCCTGCGGGCCGCTCCAAGCAACAGCCTGGTGGACCAAACTCTCACAAGTCAAGCCTGGCCTCGGGCCGGGCTTGGGGAGTAGAACAACTCCCAGAACCCCATCAACCAGGTACGCATCTCATCATTTTCTATGAGTGCACACTCCTTGTTGCTCAGTCTGATCAAGAATATCTTCATTGTACGTCTTCATTGTCTTCATTGTACACGTTCATTGACTGGAATGGATTAGTCGAAGAGGTTCAGATTAAAGGTAACTAACTGTGAACATACTTTTGTGGGAATGTGACGTGAAAAATCCAAATAATATTGTCATTGTGAGAGCTGTGAGACGAGAGCCGACGCTCTCTCCACCTTGCCAGCACCTCTAGCCGAGTGTCTCTAGGTGTGGACTATGAGTTCCTCTGCTTGTACTCCAGTTTATTTCTCCACAATCCCCACCACCCCCCACGCCCCCCTCCCCCCTCTACCTCCCCCCCTCCCCTCCTACCCCCCCTTAACTACCCACCCCCTCCTACCTGTTCTTTCCATTCTTGGTCCTTCCCCCTTAATGGGACCCCCGTCCCCCCCCCCCACCGGACACTGGACGAGTGGGCCCGGTCTTGGGCAGGCCAAGGGGGGGGGGGGAGGGGAGGCTTGACCTGATATAACCTGGGCGTGGGCGTGGCTTGACCCGTAGTGGGCGTGGTCCTGTGGGTGGGGCCAGATCAAGTAACCTTTGCCAAGCACTTAACAATTGATGGACAGTCGACATTTGCACAGGGCGCTCGCGCATTACTGCCCCCGACCCCACGCTCCCCCGCGGCCCCGACCCCACGCTCCCCCGCGGCCCCGACCCCACGCTCCCCCGCGGCCCCGACCCCACGCTCCCCCGCGGCCCCGACCCCACGCTCCCCCGCGGCCCCGACCCCACGCTCCCCCGCGGCCCCGACCCCACGCTCCCCCGCGGCCCCGACCCCACGCTCCCCCGCGGCCCCGACCCCACGCTCCCCCGCGGCCCCGACCCCACGCTCCCCCGCGGCCCCGACCCCACGCTCCCCCGCGGCCCCGACCCCACGCTCCCCCGCGGCCCCGACCCCACGCTCCCCCGCGGCCCCGACCCCACGCGGCCCCGATCCCACGCTCCCCCGCGGCCCCGATCCCACGCTCCCCCGCGGCCCCGACCCCACGCTCCCCCGCGGCCCCGACCCCACGCTCCCCCGCGGCCCCGACCCCACGCTCCCCCGCGGCCCCGACCCCACGCTCCCCCGCGGCCCCGACCCCACGCTCCCCCGCGGCCCCGACCCCACGCTCCCCCGCGGCCCCGACCCCACGCTCCCCCGCGGCCCCGACCCCACGCTCCCCCGCGGCCCCGACCCCCACGCTCCCCCGCGGCCCCGACCCCACGCTCCCCCGCGGCCCCGACCCCACGCTCCCCCGCGGCCCCGACCCCACGCTCCCCCGCGGCCCCGACCCCACGCTCCCCCCCCCCCCCGCCTGCAGCCCCGACCCCTCCACCTCCAGCAGCACCTTGTAACCTGGTTGATGGGGTTCTGGGAGTTCTTCTACTCCCCAAGCCCGGCCCGAGGCCAGGCTTGACTTGTGAGAGTTTGGTCCACCAGGCTGTTGCTTGGAGCGGCCCGCAGGCCCACATACCCACCACAGCCCGGTTGGTCCGGCACTTCTTGAAGAAAACTATTTAGTTTTCTCTCTTGAAGATGTCCACGGTTGTTCCGGCAATATTTCTTACAGTCGCTGGGAGGACGTTGAACAACCGCGGACCTCTGATGTTTATACAGTGTTCTCTGATTGTGCCTATGGCACCTCTGCTCTTCACTGGTTCTATTCTGCATTTTCTTCCATATCGTTCACTCCAGTATGTTGTTATTTTAATGTGTAGATTTGGGACCTGTCCCTCCAGTATCTTCCACGTGCATATTATTTGGTATATCTCTCGTCTCCTTTCTAGAGAGTACATTTGGAGAGCTTTGAGACGATCCCAATAATTTAGGTGCTTTATTGCGTCTATGCGTGCCGTATATGTTCTCTGTATTCCCTCTATTTCAGCAATCTCTCCTGCTCTGAAGGGGGAAGTGAGTACTGAGCAGTACTCAAGACGGGACAACACAAGTGACTTGAAGAGTACAACCATTGTGATGGGATCCCTGGATTTGAAAGTTCTCGTAATCCATCCGATCATTTTTCTGGCTGACGCAATATTTGCTTGGTTATGCTCCCTAAACGTTAGGTCGTCACACATCATTATTCCCAAATCCTTGACATGTTGCTTTCCTACTCTGGGCAGATTTGATTGTGTTTTGTACCCTGTATTATGTTTAAGGTCCTCATTTTTGCCGTACCTGAGTACCTGGAATTTATCACTGTTTAACATCATGTTATTGTCTGCTGCCCAGTCGAAAACTTTGTTAATATCTGCTTGTAGTTTTTCTATGTCTTCAGCAGAGGTAATTTTCATACTGATTTTTGTGTCATCTGCATTATCACCACCTCCATCACAACCACCATCTGCACCAGTACCACCACCACCACCACCACAATCCTCACACCCACATTCACTACCAAAGCACCCACCAACACACCACCCACCACCACTGTTTCAGTATTCCAGTGAAAAAGGGGTTGTCCCAGTACCACCAGTATACACCCCAACATGCAGGGGTTGTTCCAGTACCACCAGTATACACCCCAACATGCAGGGGTTGTACCAGTACCACCAGTATACACCCCAACATGCAGGGGTTGTACCAGTACCACCAGTATACACACCAACATGCAGGGATTGTCCCAGTACCACCAGTATACACCCCAACATGCTGGGGTTGTCCCAGTACCACCAGTATACACCCCAACATGCTGGGATTGTCCCAGTACCACCAGTATACACCCCAACATGGACGTTGTACCAGTACCACCAGTATACACCCCAACATGCAGGGATTGTCCCAGTACCACCAGTATACACCCCAACATGCTGGGATTGTCCCAGTACCACCAGTATACACCCTAACATGCAGGGATTGTCCCAGTACCACCAGTATACACCCCAACATGCAGGGATTGTCCCAGTACCACCAGTATGCACCCCAACATGCAGGGATTGTCCCAGTACCACCAGTATACACCCCAACATGCTGGGATTGTCCCAGTACCACCAGTATACACCCCAACATGCTGGGATTGTCCCAGTACCACCAGTATACACCCCAACATGCAGGGATTGTCCCAGTACCACCAGTATACACCCCAACATGCAGGGATTGTCCCAGTACCACCAGTATACACCCCAACATGCAGGGATTGTCCCAGTACCACCAGTATACACCCCAACATGCAGGGGTTGTACCAGTACCACCAGTATACACCCCAACATGCTGGGATTGTCCCAGTACCACCAGTATACACCCCAACATGCAGGGGTTGTACCAGTACCACCAGTATACACACCAACATGCACGGGTTGTACCAGTACCACCAGAATACACCCCAACATGCAGGGGTTGTACCAGTACCACCAGTATACACCCCAACATGCAGGGGTTGTACCAGTACCACCAGTATACACCCCAACATGCAGGGGTTGTACCAGTACCACCAGTATACACCCCAACATGCAGGGGTTGTCCCAGTACCACCAGTATACACCCCAACATGCTGGGATTGTCCCAGTACCACCAGTATACACCCCAACATGCATGGGTTGTACCAGTACCACCATTATACACCCCAACATGCAGGGGTTGTACCAGTACCACCAGTATACACACCAACATGCAGGGGTTGTCCCAGTACCACCAGTATACACCCCAACATGCAGGGGTTGTACCAGTACCACCAGTATACACCCCAACATGCAGGGGTTGTACCAGTACCACCAGTATACACCCCAACATGCAGGGGTTGTCCCAGTACCACCAGTATACACCCCAACATGCAGGGGTTGTACCAGTACCACCAGTATACACCCCAACATGCAGGGGTTGTACCAGTACCACCAGTATACACACCAACATGCAGGGGTTGTACCAGTACCACCAGTATACACCCCAACATGCAGGGGTTGTACCAGTACCACCAGTATACACCCCAACATGCAGGGGTTGTTCCAGTACCACCAGTTTACACCCCAACATGCAGGGGTTGTACCAGTACCACCAGTATACACCCCAACATGGACGTTGTACCAGTACCACCAGTATACACCCCAACATGGACGTTGTACCAGTACCACCAGTATACACACCAACATGGACGTTGTACCAGTACCACCAGTATACACCCCAACATGCAGGGATTGTACCAGTACCACCAGTATACACCCCAACATGGACGTTGTACCAGTACCACCAGTATACACCCCAACATGGACGTTGTACCAGTACCACCAGTATACACCCCAACATGGACGTTGTACCAGTACCACCAGTATACACCCCAACATGGACGTTGTACCAGTACCACCAGTATACACCCCAACATGCAGGGGTTGTACCAGTATACACACCAACATGCAGGGGTTGTACCAGTACCACCAGTATACACCCCAACATGCAGGGGTTGTACCAGTACCACCAGTATACACCATGCAGGGGTTGTACCAGTACCACCAGTATACACCCCAACATGCAGGGGTTGTTCCAGTACCACCAGTATACACCCCAACATGCAGGGGTTGTACTAGTACCACCAGTATACACACCAACATGCAGGGGTTGTACCAGTACCACCAGTGTACACCCCAACATGCAGGGGTTGTTCCAGTACCACCAGTATACACCCCAACATGGACGTTGTACCAGTACCACCAGTATACACCCCAACATGGACGTTGTACCAGTACCACCAGTATACACACCAACATGGACGTTGTACCAGTACCACCAGTATACACCCCAACATGCAGGGATTGTACCAGTACCACCAGTATACACCCCAACATGGACGTTGTACCAGTACCACCAGTATACACCCCAACATGGACGTTGT